>NC_133203.1:36077800-36127800 GCF_958299795.1 Porites lutea | reverse complement strand
TTCGTAGTAAATTAACCACTTTTGCCTATGGGGTTTTTCAATGTTGCGCCAAAACAATAATGTTTTTTTTTTATCATATTCCAAAAGAGTATGTCGGTCGGTCCATACAGAATGCTGTGAACACCGTAAGTTATATAATGGTGGTTGTGATGATAATGGTGGTCCAACCAGTTAACTTCCACATGAAGTTCTCGACAAAATAATAGACTTCGCGTTAACTGGAACGGACATAAGTATTGTCGCCTATAATTCCCTTTGCCAGCTTGGTGAACCCTTTAAAGAACTCACAATCCGTTATATTTGTCGGCTACCACGAATACGCTACAACCATCGCGACACTGCGCGAAATGGCTGTTTCAGCTTGCGCAAGTTAAGCAAAGAATTTGTTCCATACAGTGGATTTGTGCTGGCTCTTAGAGAGATAGTAGCCAGCCCCAAATGGATAAATGCGTGGGTTGAGCTGTTGTTTGCTGAGGTTGGATCTTGGTTTTATGTTACCAATGTATGGTGGAAAGAAGGAGGGAGCAATTAAAGTACACTTACTTGCACCTATTTGTTAACAGACAAAGTAAAAACAGTTTAGCTGATGTTGTGTTATTGACCCAGATTAGAAATCATGGTGGCACTACAGGCTGCAATTTTGACATTTTTGGCCTTTGCCTATGAAACAGATTTTTTAGTTCAATCCAGTGGATGAAGTTACAGTTTCTGGAGAAAATTTGCTATAATAAACGAGGCTCTTTTGTTTTGTTACATAAGTTTTAAGATACGTCAGTCCTTTTTGACATTAAAGAGTTCTTAAAAAATTTGCTTCATATCATGGACCTCTGTTTTCAAGTTGTCGTTAAAGAGGTATTATTGATAACAATGCTAACCGTTAAAACCTATTTACAATTAATCAGTATTCGGTCAAAGGACTATTTACAATTCACTTCGATTAAACATTCTTTTCAGTTAAAAATGACAATAAAAATAACAGTGATAATGATAGCAATAATAATAATAAGTTGTTAGTCAAATGGCTATATAGGGGTTCTGCCTGGGGTATTTAATGTTCGATATTCCCTAGACACATTCTGGTACTCAGTTAACCTGTAATAAGGCTAAAAGCAAACGCTGTGAAATCTTCTTATGACCCTAAGCATATAAAGAGCTGAAAAAATTACACTTAGGACCTTTATTACATTTAGGGTCAAACGTTATTACATTTAGGACCTTTGTTACATTTAGGACCAAAAGGTATTACACTTAGGACCTTTATTACATTTAGGGCCAAAAGTTATTACACTTAGGACCTTTATTACATTTGGGGTCATTTATTACATTTGAGGCCTCAACACCGATCTAGTAATTAACGGCTTACAACCAATAGAACGGCTTACGATGAATATTTTACCTAGTTTTGCAACGAACAACAAAGTACCAACTGCAACAATAAAAGTTACGCAATAGCGTACACGGCAAAAAAAATACTTAAACAAAAAAAATTAGCATAAAAGAAGTAACTAATTATTAATTAGGCATTCTATGACAGTTAGTAAACCATATTTTTAACATAATTTCTTTTCCTGATCAGCACTAGCCTGCGAAGCGCAGACGCATTTCCGGTCGTCGCTTCTCTCCCTCCGAAAAATAGCGTCTGCGAACCCGAGCGACAAAACGATTTCCGTGACGTAAAACCTTTTGTTTTGATGTAGGCCAATCAGATCAAAGGATAGAATACAGCTCGAGTGACTCCTCGCGACCTCGCGCGCTGAAGTGTCTTGGATTTTGGAGAGAATTACCAAATACGCTTTGGAACGTGAATTTCACGACCATAACAAGGTTTCCTGCGACGTTGAATGCTGACTTCTTTATGAAGCAACTGCTTCTTAAGCTATGTATGTGATGTGGGCCTTTGGTTTCGCTTTATAAAATACGGTAGTACGTGACATAAACAAAACCTGGACAAAATAATCGCTACAGCGAAAGGAAAGCAACATAGCTTAATGACATCGCGCTCAGACTTATTTATTTCAATTTAACCAGCGCTGACAAAAGGTGGTGAATCAATTACACAGACACATCCTTGACTGATGCAGAAATCTCTAACAATCGCTCGTTAATAATTCTAGTATCGCCACAACACAATGATCTGAAATATTATAAACCTGGGCCAGACCCAGCGTGAAATAAAATAGTTACAGCATGCAGTAAATAGATCATAGTCAAAATGACATTTCAGCTACGACGCTTCTACTCATCTCACAAAAAACTATGGAAATGAGAACCTTGAAAAGAACATGTATTTAAAGAAATATACCGGAGCAAATATAAAATGCTTTCGATCTGATCAAAGTTCTATCTGAACCAAGAAGCAACCACGCATGGGAAATCAATTACCACATGTCCTGCCTTTCAAAGATAAAGGATATCTACTAAAAAATATCTAAAACGGCACACGACAAACTATCGAAGAGTTCTCCAAGGCATACTTTCCTGCCAGGAACCAGAAAGGAACAGAAGCAACAAACGGCATGATGCGTCTACTGTCATTAGGACAGTTATCGTTTCGAATATGATCAAAACAACTACGTCTGATAAATCATTGACTCCGTAGGCAAATAGATGAAAAATGTCCTCTAATCTTTTCTTCGATATGAATCCTCTTGATACTTATTTCGTCAATCAGTCCCACAATCCTGGCAAATTAACTTTCGTAAACGCGTCGTTCTGAGAAAAAAGGACGGCTATACAGAAGCCACGTCGTCCTTTCAATTTCGACTTGAAAACATATCCATCGCGCACGATCCTGCGAGAAGTCTCGCGAGTTAGTTCCTTGATTTTAAGAGCTAAACCGCGATTGGCTAAAAATGTTTTACGTCACGGAAATCGTTTTGTCGCTCGGGTTCGCAGACGCTATTTTTCGGAGGGAGAGAAGCGACGACCGGAAATGCGTCTGCGCTTCGCAGGCTAGATCAGCACAAGCCTCCTTTGTAAAAAAAACTGTTGTCAAACGGCGCCAAATTGAAATCTATTCAGTTATTATCCATCTAGAAAATTAACCAGTATTTGAGAGATGTAGATGAAGGATATTGCGTTTGAGAGAGGCAAGAAAATTCTGGCGGAAGAGGGGGGTGGGGCGGCGGAGGGAGAGGAAAGGAACTGAACTGAACTTAGCCAGAGCAAGTGAACAACTTTTCAGTACTCTGCCTAGGGCAACACATGGCGTGCACTGCGAGACACAGTTCGAGGTAAAAGGAAATTTTTAAGACAGAAGAAATAAATTTGTAGTATTTATATTTGAAGTTCTCACTGGTCATTCTAAAATTACGGATAACTTTGTGTTACCGCCAGTTTAGTCAGTTAAAACGAGCATTGAAGAATTCCGCCCAAACGCCTCTCAAAGGAGAGCTTTAATAAAGAAATAGCTAAATCAGTCGAATAAAGACGAGAACAGTGAGAAAGAAGGAGAAATACTAGGATTCAAACACTTGAGAAGCGTTTTGAATCGTTAATTTGGTGAAGGAAATTTAATTTTTACTTGGTCACTGAAGATATTTCTCGGTTCTCTTTCCGTGGGAACCAAACAGCATTGAAACAGCTGTTAAGGTACCAATAACGTTCCCTTTCTCTCCAACCTCATTGTAAAACGGTTCCTCAAGATCTGTTTTCGCTATATGCTTTAAGTCGGAAGCTGAAACCATAAGGCTACCTGTTAAGCAGCTGTCTTTTTCAGCGTGGGTAACTGAAGAGCCAATTTTGCAAAGCCAAAATTAGTGTAGGAAGTTGTTAAACAAACGTCATAGAGCCAGCATAATACATAAGATATTGACATGCAAGCCCACATTTATTGTCATTTGAATATTGCGATAGGTGCAAATTCTGAATAATGAGTTTAATTTTTTTCCTTGCGTATAAATTTCGGTGAAAAATACAGCTTCAGCTACTAATAGAAGTAGAAGGCAAATAGTGCATGTCATTTAGTATTATATCTAGTATTTTATTTGTTATTCATGTCACTTACTGCTTTACTTGCACATATTAGATACTACTCCCCTCTCCTCCTTACCCCCACCCCCACCCCCCAAAGTTGACAGATTGTAATTCGCAGTACAACCTCAAACAAAACTGTTGAGAGAGTTCCTTCTATTTTCTAAATTTCGCGCCATACAAACATCTCCTCTAAACAGAAAAAGAAAGCCCCCTCCACATCCCCTATTCAACGTTGTTTTGGTGTAAAACCCAACGTGTATAATTCTCGTGTTATCTTAAGCAATACTGGATAAGAGGAACGGGGTTGTTTCTCAACAGGTTTTGTCCGAGGTTGTAGCATTGGTTGGACTATAATTCCAATGTCCGTTGTATTTTGAAAGGCATTCAAGGCAACACGTTTCAACCTGAATATATTTCCACAAACACCCTGTTTAATTTACACCTGAATTGAAAATAATAACTTGGAAGAAGACCCCCTCCAGACAAAGACTGACAGTCAGGACATTAATATGAGCTTTTCCAAATAATTTCTAAAAATATGTGGCATTAATCATTAATCTGATGATAACCTTTATCGAAGGTTTACTCAGCGGTTCTATTATGAAGAAAGGAAGTCAGTTAAAGTATTGAGGAAGTTCTACTGGCACCAAAGCACGTCGCAAGCAAATAGAAAAACCGGCTAAAGACATGGAGAAAGACTACGTACGAAAAGATCCCAGACTTCGTTTCCTTAAATTTCTTTTACTTTGTTCTTTGATGAGTCTTTGGATCCAAGGTAGGTTATCTTTGTAAGTAATTCAGTAAAAATTATATATTCTGTACGCTTTGTCTATAAGTAAACCCAACAAATTATTTTCACTCTTGAAAAAAAAAAATTAAAATAAACAGGGCTCCCAAATTCCCCCAAGAATCAAGAGAACAAAGCTAGTCATTCATGGAAGAGGGTCTCAATGGGGTGGTGGCTTTTACGGTTATCGGCTAAAATTTTGGCTCTTTTACGGCTATCGGTTAATTTTTTTCAATTACGGTTAACGAAAAAGTTAAAAATTAACTTCTTTTGTTTCAAAAAGTTAAATATTAATTAACCTGTATTTTTTGTATCTTTAAATCAAAATAAAGGTCTCCGGATCATCTCGGGATGAAATAAGCTATTCTTTTGAAAAATTTTAACATTTGATAGATCACAATTTTTATAAAGTATTGCACTTCTGATATTATTTTACACATAGAAATGTCAATAGTCAATTTAAAAATAATCGTTGTGAAAAAGCAAAAGCAGACACGCGAACGCCCAACTCAAGGCCGGGGCGCGACATTCATTATAACAGAAATGGCCGTTTTCACACTAGAGAAGGATTATTCGTGTGAGACGAGTTATCCGTTTGATGATTCGCGTCAGATAGGTGATACGTCTTAATTTGGCAACAGGATAGTTTTAATATAGAATGAACAATCCGCCTGACTTTTGAAGACAGGATTATCCGTTCCAGATAGCCTGTGTACAGCCACCCCTCCCCTCAGAAAAAAATCGGAGAAGGGATGTCTGTGGGGAGGGCGCGACTGTACACAGTCTAGTCTCGAACGGATGATCCATTTCTAGGACTAGTGTGAAAACGGCCAATAACAAAATTTCCGTGTCCAGTGTTTTTAATGATAGCGAAGGACTGTAGGAAACGACTGTCTGCCGTTGCCTTGTCAGTAGGCCGCATTATTCCGCGCGGCTGATGCCTTTCTGGTCACGTGGTCCGAGCGAGTTCGCCACTGAAATGCCTTTACCGAGATTGCGTGGGAAGACGCCGAACAGGGACTAGGCATGGCAATGTCTACCGTAGCGTCCGAGAAAGACAGGGAAATGTTGTTTATCGGCAACGTGTTTTACAAACAGTGACATCTCTGCGTGTTGTTTTACTAGTGTTTCGAGGGCACGGCTTCCTGATAAATGCAAATATTAATCCCCAGCAAGAAGCCACACTTTCGCTGTGGAAAAAATTAGTTCCCCAAGAAAGCGCCGGAAATGGAGCCTAGGTCTTGGTTAACACCTAAAAGGCGCTTCGCCTAACGTGCGCACGGAGTCACACTAGCCGGGAAATAAAAATGAGTTTAGTACCTTCCTTAAAAGTAGCAAATCTAGGGAACACTTTTACGGTTAACTCTTTTTTACGCTATTTACGGCTAACGGTTAAAATTTTTTAATTTTTACGGCTATCGGCTAAATTTTTGGCCGTTTTACGCCTATCGGTTAACCCCATTGAGACCCTCATGGAATGATCTGGAAGGAAAATGTTTTTGAAAGAAAAAGAACTCCAAGTTCTGCGTATGCAATGTTACCACTTTGAGGTCATAAGAAAGGAAAAGAAGTTATTTTCTTTCAGCTCTACAGTCAACTCCTTTTATAGCAGGCACTGTAGGGACCTTGAGTTACTGTCCTCATTAGCAAGAGTCCGTTATAGCGCGAATTTGTTTCAGTCAAACAACTGTAAAATTATGAGAAGAGCACGAAAGCGGGGGCCCCAATCCGCCTCCCTTTTTCCCTTTCCTCCCTACCTTCATCCCCCCATCCCCTGCCCCTATCTCCTACATTTTATGGTTCCGAAAAAGTCAAAAAACCTTTTGTGATTTATTCACATTTTTAAGACAGCGCATTTATAGCAGTTTAAAGGGAAGCAGCGTTCTAAGGTAGATAAGTTAAGGGGGGTAGCATTTGTTATGCAATAGAGGGCATATAACAGAGGTACCTTTTGTTTCAAAAGCCGAGTCTTGTTTTCGATCGACTAAATTTTAATTGTGTCTTCACTGACGTGGATAACAGGGAAATAAAAGGTTAAGGGGTTGGACCTCAAAGCGGAGCGTCCCAGTATAAAACTTTATTGAGGCCCCCTCCCCCCCCCCCCCGGGAAATGTTACAACTAACTCTTTTAAGGAATAGACAGTTCCAGACGCCTTTGAACTGGAAAATCAGCACTGAGAAAATAAATCATATGCTTGTGGAAACGATGTAAGAAAAGTGTCCAAAGAGCCCTTCTGTTCAGTTGTAAACTTAGCAATAATTCACCCGTTAATTTCCTGCTTCATTTGAAATAACCCTGACCGGGTCGCCGAGGATTGGCTAAAACAGTAGATAGAGTTTTCATCACAGGCAACAGAAGTTGATTTTGTTTCTCGGCACGCTAAAACTAGCCGACGAGTATGGAGTATGGAAACTAATAACTCACTAACGACCTCGACGTGGAATTGCCCTTAGGCCGTTAGCGTCAGGTTAATTGCTTCAGAACCGTTAAAGCTGGTAACCAAAACAACAGAAATTGCACGAAAAAAAATTTACAACTAAAGCAAGCAAAAAAAAAATACTAGTGAGGATCGTCCCTTATCCAGCATGACCCTTCTTTAGGTTTGGAGCAAGCGAGTGCTAATTTTGGCGGGAATACTGATAACGGCTGCAAAAGTACTGGCCTTCAAACGTACTACAGTATTTGAGAGCAGTTATACTTATAGCATTTGTGCAACCAAACGATTTAATTTTAGTTTTCATTCAGGAAACGCAAAAATTCAAAAACACCGTTTAAAAGGAGAGCGAAGAGAGTATGAAAGCTTTTAGGGGTAGGTTCGGGATAAATAGTGCAGGAAGTTTACCACCGACACTGGCGTTGTTGCAAGGTGGCTTGAAAAATGACTTTAATAATTAAAAGTATGCTAATCTATTCCGATAATTTAGCTATTTCCCATCTTCAGCGTCCTAAAATACAGCCGAAGTTCTCCTTGCGACACTCTCATAAGCGACCACCTCTAATTACAGGCAGCATTCAGAGAAACACCGTTTGAACTGACTTTTAAAAGCGCTGTAATGTAAAGCTCTCTTAAGCAACAGTTCCTGTAAGCGGACCTCTCTTGTAATCACCAGCCGGACCGTTTCATTTGTTTTTAAGTTCTTATAACCGACCACTACGTCGACACTTAAACAAAAGCATTAACTTCATGATTCAAATTTGGGGTAATGCAGAGCAAAAGAGCGAATGGTTCGTTGATTTAGAATGATCAAAGTTATTAAAAAAGAAACTCCTTAATATTCTTTTACCTAAATCTATTCGTAATAAAGAACACATGCCTAGGTGCTTAACAGCCCGTAAGTTTGTGTTCCTGCTAGGTAAAAATCCTGGTCGAGGGTGAAAAGAGAGTGAGAGACTGGGAAGAACTCTTGGCGTGTAAAGAGACTATTTCTTAATCTAACATATTCCCAGGTTTTTTGTTAAGCTATCGTTACTGACCGCCCTCATATCCGTCTAAATATGGTTGCTTACTAGCGGTCCATTGAGAAACGGCGAGCACTAGTTGCTTAAAAATTTACATAAGAAACCTGAAACTAAGGTTAAGGTTATGAGAGCTAATTTTAGCAACTGCCATTCAGCTAGCCATAGGCAACCAGAACGCCTAAAATATGAATACCTACAGCAAAATTTATTGTCTTTGGAAATAGCGAAGAGTGAAATTTCCCAACTAAGTTTTCGGCTTTAGTCCCTGGGTGATAAAATGAGGATCAAATACAGTTTAAACTACAATGGCGGAAGGCACAAAGGGCAATTAATATGTATTTTATCTGTAACTGAATCCAAGTCGAAGGAGGGCCTTCTCCAATAAAACTGACGTTAAAACCGAGATGTTTTAATTGTTCAGTTACAACTAGGCTCCCATATCCATGCAACTGACAGCTTGATATATGTTAGTTACACGAGTTATATGAGGACACGCAGTGAATTGCATTAATTGATCGAGACAGTTGATTACTTGCTTCAAGTCGCTCAAACAGAAAACAGTTATACAGCAATCATGAAGAACGACTGCGTAGGAAAAGATCTCAAAATTTGTTTCCTTAAATTGTTTCTGTTTTTTTCTTTGACGACTCTTTGGATTCAAGGTACGACATCTTTGTAAGACATAGTAGCATTTTCTCGCTATATGTGCGTCAGTACATGCAGTAAACCGGAAAAAAAAAAATTCCCTATTTAGCGTCGCTCTCGGTCCTTGTTTCACAAGTAACAAGAGGCAGGACATCTCTGCGTTATGTCACTAATGTTTTAAAAATCTTAAACAAACCTAACGTAAACTCCCCAGAAAGCACCAAGAAGAAAACAAGGCGGGTTATTTTTCAGCTGTGATAAACGGGTCTGTGTTTGCAAAGTGGACAGCGACTGTAGATGCCACAAAAGTAAACAGAAAAATAAGTCATTTTCTAATTTTTTTTTCTTGCATTTGCATATAAAAGCTAACTGAAAACGACGTGCCCAATAACAAGAATCGGTCGTTAACAAAAGAGACCGAAACATTTTCTTACAAATCGTTAATGTCGCCGGTTAATAGAGAAGAAAGATTCACGGCCGATTGACCTCCTAAATGGCAGAAAAATTCGATTGCAATAAATTTCTCGCTAACAAAATCACTATATACTATGTAGCTGATTATATATATTCCGAAAGGTCATTCACTGTTTTTTGTTTTAGTTATTTGTTTGTTTGGTTTCTTTTGTAGCTTTTTATTTTTGTGGTTGTATTTTGCTTCTTTGTTGATTTGTTAGTTTGTTTTCTTTGGTGTGGAACCGGTTGGACTAATCAACTTTCCAACGCGCTAAAATACAGGCACGAATGTAGAATGTAATATTACAGCCTCGACGTGGCATTGCTCGTTGCATGTTAGGCTCAATTCACCTGCAATTCGTTAAAAATGATCAGAACAACAAAACAAATATCAACAATACAGTTTGTATGGCAACTCAAAAGAAGATCTACTGCGTATATCCGCCTCATTCAACATCAACATCAGTTAACAAGGAAGTCATTGATGATTTCGGTGGGAACTGCAACGGAGGTTCTGTCGACACTATACCGGATAGGTATAAAAATGGAGTATCTGGCATAATATAAATGGCAGCTGCAAGGAGCTGGAACAAGTCGCTCTCAGACATATCGAACACCTTGCTGGAGCGGTTAGCCGAGAGAGTTTGGTACACTAAATCCCAATCCTCACTCGGAATATTCACCTCGCCTCTTCTCATATTGTTTTGCTTCGGTCCCAACACCTGTTACACACATATATACATAATCTTTATTTAAACACGATAAATTTTAAACCTATAAAATCTTGTGGGGTCGTAAGAATTAAAGTAACCTAATCTACATGACAACATATATACAAATTATAGCGGAGCACCATGGGTAAGAAAATGAAGTAATCTACTCATCCGAGAAAATTTGGTAATCACGTGACCGTACACCGACTGACCGCCCGCCCGCCCGCCCGCCAGAGAGACCGTCCGTCTGCACCACAGCCATACCAATGTTTACTCTCACACATTCTCGCTTCTTTGGGAGCCCACTGATTGCACATCAATGTTGTGATCAATTGACAGCTGTCAAAACAAGGTATCCGCTGTCCAGTATCACCTGACCGTATCGCGGGCTCAGGTGTCGACCCATTCAGGTCGAGTATTTTTTTGTAGTTTTCAAATGATCGCAGGATCATTTTTTTTAACTCATATGAAATATGTTGTGTTTATGTCACTATGGCCCAGCACTATTAATATTTTGATTTCAAACTGACCTCGGACGCGAAAATTCAGCCAATTACTTAAAAATGTAAGCAGAGAAGACAGATGCTTTTACCTTTTCTCACCATAGTCACACGTTGGTCCCGCTCGCGCTTCACTTATGCTTTATGCTATGATTGGTACAAATTTGACAGGTGAGTTCATGGGGAAAATTTATGCAGCATATTGCGACTTGTTTACTTTGACAGAGTTTTGTGTCAACTTGTGATGTTTTTAACTGTCTTTTTCCACTGGATGTACAAAATGAAATACAGCTGCCATCAAGAGTCTTCTGTTATTCATGGCTGGTTTGTTTATTGTATTTTTGGTTGAGAAATGCGCAACTTGTCAAAGTCGGATGGCATTGTTTTTGTTTTTGATCCTGGCCTTACTTGCATTTGATAGCTTGCAGGAGCTGCATCTCGAAATATGGTAAGCCTGAGTAATTATTGTATTTATATCTAATTTCATGAAGTCGAGCGCAGTTTATGAAGGTAGTTTATGCACGTTTGTATTAAGAGTTGAGACACTAATCTGCGATAGTATGAGGTTTGATATAAGCTTACAGAACTTTAAAAAGACTTAAGTCGATGTTTCACCGCGAATAGAAAGAAAAGACTTTATGAAGAATATTTAAATATAATTTTGGCTGCAGAAAAAACGCTTTGAGCGATTTTCTTATGGCGAGTTCATCTTTGAAAACAGCAAACACCGGGAAGCCGGCGGCTTAAAACATAATCTTAATCTTTAAGCTTACAGACTCAGGATTCTTAGAGACACTTAAATACTCATTTGTTTTCGTAACTGAAAATTGTTGTCTCTTAGTAAATGTTCTACCTAATTATATTTCTTTATTGATTGTTAGTAGTCTCAAAAGTGCAATTTTCATCGCTTAACCGTTTGTTTTCAGTCGTTCATGAACATCGCTTGCCGGAGTACTCAAAATGCCGCGCGTATCAAACGCTTTTTAAGATTACACATCGTTATAAAACCATTAATAAAAAATAAACACAATAAATCCTTTATCATGTGAAAGGGTAACTCTTTTAAAATTTCTTTGCAAATTTGGCGCTTGTCAAAAGTAAGAACCGGCTGGCCGTATAGGTGATTTTGGAAATTTTTTGAACGGTTTCGCTAATTAAAAGTCCACACGTGCTTCGATGGTATTGATGAGTATTGAATGAATGCAATTTGTCTTGAAAAATTGTGAACTACTGATGATTTTGTACGAGGTCTGTATGATAAAAACAGCGCCTCATAGTACTCTTTCTCCTCGGATGTGATGTATATTTAAAGTATAAAAGGTTGGTTTGCACACACCCAGATTTGTTGGCAAGAGTTTGTAAGGTAAACTTGCCGAACACAAAAAATTCGGCCTGATTTGTTTTCCAAGAATTTGCTTTCCACACTTAATCTACTGTGGTCAAGAGCCATTATTGCTCTTAAATGTGACCGAAGACTATTTTTGGGGTCTACATATAAGGCTATCAACTCGATGCAAGATTTGTTTCACTCTAAAATTAATTAGCCTTTCCCTCAAAAGTCACATGAATGTGCCCTTAATTAAGTTAGCTGACTTGTGAAATACAGGTTTATTGTTTGATTTAAATTATAAATTTATTAATGGGAGTTTCGCTTTTAGCCCTGGCTAAATCCATATGTTATATATTATAGGGACACAATGATCAGTAATATATAAAATTCTGTTGTCTGCATCTTATAGCATGCAGATGCAGACGAACATTCAAACTTGAAATCTAAAAAATAACCCTCAGCGCTGACACGCTTCCTGAGCTGATTAAAATTCAGGGTCGCAGATGCCTCCTTGTCATTGTACTTAACAAAGTTCCATAACGAAGCACCTCTATATGAGAGAGAATCTTTCATGTATCTTGACTCGTACCGTGGTGCGAGAAGACGGTTCTGGTCTCGAATTAAGAAAGTGCTAACTCGATTTTGGTCAATATTCTCATACATTAAATCAGGTAAGGATTCGCTATAGGCCCTATAAAAAAGTCTAAGAACATCCAACTTATAATAAAAAGAAAAGGTGGGCCACTGAACTAAGCACGTCCTCCGAAGCCATATCCTTAGGTAAATTGTAGATTATACGTGCCGCTCTACACTGAACCCTGTTCACTCTGCGACGAAGATCGAGACTGGCAGAAACTTATCCAAAATGTGACAATCCACTTTCAATTGACCACTCCAGAAAATACCATAACATACCGTAATGCTCTTTGTTTGTCACCCCAAAATTTTACGTAAGCATTGTCTTCAGTTTCTCTTGGGAGTTAAACTGGCCCCAAGAGAAACTGAAAACAATGCTTATGCAAAATTTTGGGGTGACAAACAAAGAGCATTATGGTAAGTTATGATATTTTCTGGAGTGGTCAATATCGGGGCGGAGAAGCTTCACTCCAACACAGAAATCGCTACTGCACTCATTTTGCATCACACGCTCCACCTAACAATAGACGTGGAGACCTGTTCACCCCCCATAGGAAATTAGCTCCGGGTCTGAACTTGACGATGAGACCAACCAAGACGGCAAGTCTCCTATGAAAATTCTCACCGCTGGGGATATTCTGAGCCTTTTTGAGGAAAGTTTTCAAAAATTCGGCTAAATGTACATTATGTGTGATCAAAGGGATATGATGGTTCACGATTTTTCCGTGGAGAGTTCATAGGCGGAAATAATTTTGTTTTCAATCCAGAAGCTAATTCCTTCTTGTTTCGTGAATTCTTGCCTTGACTAAAACAACATCCGTGTATGATGCCTCGGAAATTAAGGAAACCAGATAATTCATTAATGTTTATTACTGATCATGACGAAAATAGTTTCGATCAACAACAACAAACTATAAACTATAAACAAAACTACAAACTATAACAAAGTATTACATTATTGCCAAAAGCTACTTGAATTTAATTATTGATTCCTTTTTAAATTAAAAATTTAAAATATTAACTTTAAATATAATAATCATTGCTTATTTTCAACCATCAGTAGGATTAATTATTCTGATCATTTGCTGATAAGACTGAGTGTCAAATCAGCCATTGCAAAGCTATCTTTTGAGAAGCCCATTAATCAATCAATCAATCAATCAACTTTCTTCGTACATCCAATTAAAATGGGTTTTCACATACCAATTACAATAAAATCTAATATGAACAATAGAAATCTAAAATAACATTTGAAAGTGATAAAACATTACCATATTATTTAAAAAATATAAAGTATGCAAATTACACCCATTGAGTGTCAATGGCTTAAAAACTCGTCAAGCGCACGTCCTTTAATCGCATTCTTAAAAACATTAAATGACTCTATGTTTGCTAAACTTTCTGTAAGGTCATTCCAGAGCTGAACAGCCCTATATATGAGAAAGATCGCTGATCTGTTGCTGATCTAAAAGATGGTATATGAAGTTTATCTTAAGTTATCTTAAGTTGGTATATATATATATATATATATCTTAAGTTGGTATATGAAGTATTTCTAGTATGCACCTGGCTTCTTGTCGAAAACTTATTACACAAGGATGGTGCGGCTAATCCCTTTATACATTTGAAAGCCATTAAAATGTCTCTAACCTCCAGTTGCTTAGCAACCGGCAACCAGTGGAGTTCCTTTAACATCGGCGTGATGGGCTCATACTTTCTTGCGCCAGTCACAATCCGTGCCGCAAAATTTTATTTTACCAAAGAACAATAACCAACCAAAAAACATATTACATGGTCTGGGATAGTGACTTCCACTCGGATAGTAGGTTTGTCAAGAGTTCATGAAGAGGTTTGTGTTAGTTAATGAATGTTTGGATCAATTTAGGTTTCTGGGAAACTGCCCACCTACCCCTCCCCTAAGTTAACATTAAAACTTACTTCTCGCTTAGGGCAAAATGACGGCTTTGGGGAGGAGTAGGTGGGCAGTTTCCCAGAAACCTAAATTGCGAATGTTTGATGAAATAAGGAATTTCCCTTTTTATTCTTTCCCTTTTTACGCGATAGATGTGTCACCCACAGGGAACCTAGACTGTGAAATAAGTGCACAGAAATGCCAACCGCCTTTTCAGACGAAAACAGTAACGCCCAAACACTCTAAAGTGACTTTGAACTGCTCGATTAAGAATGGGGGAAAAGTACAAGATATGACCTGGCAGCACCTTGAAAAACATCTCAATGCCAGCAGTGACGCCGGTCTGTTCTTACAGTACATTGATTCAAAGAACAGAAGTCAGCCACGTGAATGTTTTTCTATAAAATACGCCAGTGAGTATGTTCTTCTTTTGCCTTATCTGTATTACATTGATGGGGAGAAAAATGTCATAATGTCCCCATCAGTTCTTTTGCGTGTCTTATTTTTTAAATGGATTATAACGAATCCTATGAATGCCTCGTAACAGGTTTAGGCAGATTCAAGTTCAGCTGAGGCAATTTTTACGGTTGGATTGATCGTAAAAACGGTTGAAGTTATAGCCAGCTGAATCACCTCACTTGAACGTGCTTCACCGCGAAACTCTGGTTGCTCATGCCATGCTGGAGGGCAAGCAAAGCAAAGGGACATAAAAAACAATAAACAAAGGAATTATTTTAAATGATGTTAGCTTTTTGTTTGGCTTAACTCAGTGCGTAGGGCCTCGCTCTCCAGCATGGCAGGTTTGTGCCACACAAGTGACTTACTGCAAAGGGCCTATTTAAAATGAACAAGGCATGGAGTAAAACATGGTTGGTTGGAAGGTGTCGGTAAGAGAGATGACTGTAGTTATCTTAAAAATCGTGAGCTAAGCAACGACGACTACGGCAGTGAAAATGTCGCTAAAAAATTAAATTTACCTCATTTCAAAATGTTATCGCGTCTATATGGAGCTGCTTAATCTGCAGAATTTGTCAAATGTCGACGATTTCTCTTGGAGGTGAATTCTTAAGGACTTTATCCAGGTTCAGAAAGGAAAAGGAGAATTTGTGTCGTATGTTCACTTTCTCTATAAAACGTCGTATTCCATGATAAGGAGGTTTCACTTCACAGTCTTGCAGTCAACGCCCGGGGGGTACTCCCTTACATTACCTATACGGGTGTGTGCCGCCCAACGGGGTCGTGATTTTGAAGCTCCTGGTTTAGAACGGGGTATCCATTTCAGAGACGTTTTCTAGAACGGGTTATAATATTTCGAACGCACGAAAGCTCCAGTTTTGTAAGCAGCCATTTCAAATTATTCATGGACAGATTGCTTTTAAAAATACGGTTCAATGCGTTAACAAGCAAACTGCTATACTCTTGTTGCACCCTAGAACGAAGTATAAAAAATTGGCCCATTTCTAGAACGGAGTATCAGTCTTAGAGCGAATTCTAGAACAAGGTATAAAAAAATTGGCCCATTTCTAGAATGGGATATCAATTTTAGGGGAAATTTTTTTTAGAACGGGATGCCTATTTGGAGTCCCAGGCGGCACATACCCACCCAAAAAATACTCAAGTGCGCCCCCGGGGGTCAAGGTCAAAGAAATGCATTAAGAGACGCACGTACAGCAACCGTTGTTTTCATGTTAAAACTAATCGTGTTTTGACGTTGTCCTCGTGGTGGTTCAGATTTTTACATTTCATATTTTGATATTTTTTTCCACTAATTCAAGAGGTTGCTATAAAAATTACAAATATATTACAAAAACAAGAAGAAAACCAGCAAATTACATAAATCCTGATCAAAGGTGAAATGTGCGCAGTGGCCAAAGGAGCTTAGGCTTTCGAGTTGGTCACTTAAGCTCCCTACAAAGTTTAAATGACTGGGTGCATGACTTATGAGCTTTAAAATTAAGACGAAGAATTCCTTCTCAGTTCCTTTTAAGAGAGTATCTAAGACAAGTTCTCCCGTTGACTTCTATTCTGACACAAAGCAAATGGAACTGAAGTGTACCTTCAAGGGATGGCCTCGTCCTCGTGTAGTTTGGCACAATCCAAAAAACAAACAAATCATCAACGGATCTGAAGGTTTTTACATCTCAGAGAAGCTGGATCGAGAGGATACCTTAACTTCCCTTCTCCGTAATCCTGATATCCAAGAAAATCAAGCAGGGGCTTATAAATGCACTGGAATGAACAACCTTACCGGCTGGTCGATTGAAAAATCAGGGATAATTGACCTGATTTATGGCTGTGAGTCATTTAATTTCTTATTTGAATTCTTCTTATACACACGGATACACAAAACCACCTTAATTAACAGTACCTCCTTTGTATCAGGTTCAGCATAAAAGGGTATTGCCGTGTTTCCCCTGTAAGCGATGGAAAGTATCCCATTTAGACTAAGAGGGACAGCTCATTCTCTCTTGATTTAGAAGGGAATTAAATATTGGGTGCTTCATGTTTTAAATAAAAGATAAAGTTATTTCCAGCTAAATTTAAAAGAAACCAATATAACTAAAAATTTCGTGCCACCTTCCTCTTTCCATTCAGACCAAATGGACGCTGGAATTTTTTATTTGTTTATCCCTCGTGCCTCAAGGGATAAGTAAATAAGTAAATAAATAAATAAATAACGATTTAGTGGCGCTAGCTCATCGACATAGTGGTTCTTTGTCTGCCATTCTGGCTTAAGTTTACCCCGCTCAGCTGGCTGGATTAACGTGGGAGTGATGTATTTTTTTTGGCGGCGATTGCGGAATAAAGGTAAGAAGCAATAAAACTCAACCAGGCCGACCACGTATGAAGTTGCCTGAGGAATCAAGCAGAGGACAGTCATTAATGAGAGGGGAGTGTTCTCTCCTGATATACAGTAGAACCTCTATATAACGAACTCCTCGGTATAATTAACAATTATTCCACAAGTGTGCGTTGGATATTAGATGGTAGGGAGCCAACGAGGCTCGTAGCACCGAGTTGGCAGAAAGAAAAAGGAGAATTTGTCGCCGTATGTTCACTTTCTCTATAAAACGTCGTATTCCTTGATTAGGAAGTTTCACTTCATCGTCCTGGAGTCAACGTCAAAGAAATGTACTAAGAAGCTTTACGCACGTGCAGCAACTGTTGTTTTCATGTTAAGACCTATTGAGTTTTGACGTTGACGTCGTGATGGTTCAGATTTTTACATTTCAGATTTTGATATTTTTTTCCACTAATTTAAGAAGTTGCTATAAAGGTTACAAATATATTACAAAAACAAGAAGAAGAAAACCAGCAAATTACATAAATCCTGATCAATGGTGAAATGTGCGCAGTGGCCAAAGGAGCTTAGGCTTTCGAGTTGGTCACTTAAGCTCCCTACAAAGTGTAAATGACTGGGTGCATGACTTTGAAATTAAGACGAAGAATTCCTTCTCAGTTCCAGTTAAGAGAGTATCTAAGACAAGTTCTCCAGTTGACTACCATCCTAACACGAGAAAAATGGAACTGAAGTGTACCTTCAAGGGATGGCCTCGTCCTCGTGTAGTTTGGTACAATCCAGACAAAAAGCAAATCATCAACGGATCTGAAGGTTTTTACATCTCAGAGCACCTGGGTCGAAAGGGTACCTTAACTTCTCTTCTCCGTAATCCTGATATCCAAGAAAATCAAGCAGGGGCTTATAAATGCACTGGAATGAACAACATTGCCGGCTGGTCGACTAAAATATCGACGTATATTTACCTGCATTATCGCTGTGAGTCATTTAATTTCTTATTTCTAATACTACGGATGCGCAAAACTACCTCCTTTGAAGCAGGTTCATAAAAACATAATACCATGTTTCTCCTGTAAGCAATGGAAAGTATCCCATTTAGACTAAGAGAGACAGCTCATTCTCTCTTGATTTAGACGGAATTAGATATTGGGTGTTTCTTATTTCAAATAACAGATTAACTTATTCCTGACTGAATTTTAAAAAAAAGTAACTGACAATTTCGTGCCAACTTCCTCTTCCATTCAGACTAAATGGACGCTGGAATTTTTATTTGTTTACGCCTCAGGTCTCAAGGGATAAGTAAATAAGTAATGATTTAGTGGCGCTATCTCATCCACAAAGTGGTTCTTTGTCTACCATTCTGGCTCAAAATTACCCCGCGCACCTGGCGGGATTAACGTGGAAGTGATGTTTGTTTTGGTGGCAATGGCGGAATAAGGGTGAGAAGCAACAAAACTCAACACGGCGGGCCACATATGTTGTTGTCTGAGGAATCAAGCACAGGACAGTCATTAATGAGGGTGGAGTGTTCTCACCTGACATTCAGTAGAACTTCTATATAACGAAGTCGTCGGTATAATTAACAACTATTCGATTTATTCCACGAGTGTGCCTTAGATATGAGATGGTAGTTAGCCAACGAGGCGCGTAGCACCGAGTTGGCAATAATCATCTCATATCCAACAAGCGCGAGTGGAATAATTATTCTATAATATTGAGAAATCTTCCCAACTATAGTAAACCAACCGATTTTCATCTTGTTTTTAATTTTGAGCAGACGCGTACAGTTACCATATTTGGAGAGCATGGTATAACGGCTCATATACCATGATGGCTAAGCCAATCAGAGCTCTAGAATTGCATTATCCAATGATTCAATTTTTAATAATAAGCGATACTCTCCTCCCCCCCAGAAATAATACAGTCAAACCCCGTAAATGACGACAATGAACGGGCTGTACTAAGAAAGTGTCTGTATTAACGAGGTGACCTTATGACTTTATTAAGGGGGCAGAAAATGAAAGGGCTTTCTTTCCCCAGGGACAAAGCTGAATTGTCCGTAACAATGAGATGTCTGTATTGAGCGGGTTTTCAGACTGGAGCGGGGTTTGACTGTACAATAAATAAAAGGAACGTCGATATAACAAAACCTCTTTATGGCGAGCATCTTTTGCCAGTCCTTTGGGTCTTCGTTCAGCTGTTCGTTATATCAAGATTCCAATGTAAAGTGTTATGTGGTTGTTAGAAAGAGAAAAGGAGACCCCCAATAGCTATTGAAATCAACGCTTAGTAGTACAGGCCATATTGGTGGGAGGTAAGAGAACTGGGATACATCCGATTAACCGATCGTTAGAGTGTCTCTATAGACGGCGTGACGAGACAAGTCGCAAAAGAGGAAACCAGTGGGATAAACTAAATCAACACGTAAAAACTTCAAAGCGTTTTGATGCCCCATATATTTCCACAAATACTCAGGAGGGGAGGGTAAGAGTAAGAATGTTACCCCTTACGGTTGCAGAAAAAAATGGTAACGATTTTCAAATAATATTTGCTCATCATATCTTCTTATCATCTAATACAGGTCTCTCGCCTGAAGCTCCATCGATTACTTTTCTCGAGGCTTCCAAAATAGCCTACCCCAATGTCAGTTTAAAGTGCAGAGTAGATGTTAGCCCAAGCAACTGTGATGACAATTCTTTACAGTGGTATTTTAACAACAGCTCAGTGAAATTAAAATCTGGTGAAAAGTATGATATACAAGAAAGGAAAACCAACACCAAATGCCAAAAAGATTTCATTCTCACCATTGTTAACGCTACTGATGCAGACAAAGGAGAGTATAAATGTCGCTATGTTTGCAAGTTCGGCTATTCCAAGTCTTCAACTATCCAGTTGAAAGTATTTCCAGGTACTGATACTCCTGTTATATCTAAAGGTCTTGTGTCACGAAATTTATCAAAATTCAACCAGTGGAAAACGCCACCAAATTGAGTGAAACATGAAAGTAACGGCTCAAAAGCCCGAGGGGGGAGGGGCGCGTTACTTGGTTAAATTTTTCTGGGTACGTGCCGATGGCCTCTCAGAGCCCCTACCCCATTATAGTCTAATCTGTGGCTAATTATAGACTCCATCTTAGTCACTTTTGGGCAAATGTGTAATTTTTGCGATCCCAATTTAGTAACATTCTATTTTTATGAATGGACCCATTTTTTAGATTAAATTGAAGAACACTTTACTCTTCATCTGCAGTACAAACACTCTGGTACGTTTGCCAACCGTAAATATGGAGAACTGTCTAACCCCCCAAAAATCCGAAAATGTGCGATTCCATTATAGTCAATCCAGTCGAGGAAATGCGACCCAATCCAGCGGCACATCCCCAATAGCCTCTTATAAGGAAGGACTCCCCACCCCCCGCCCCCCCTCTCGGGCTCAAAACACTAACACAGCCTTGCAAAAGGCGTCATGTCATGTGAGGACAAGCTTAAAGGGTTTAACCTGATTGCAACTAAGTGTTCCATAATCAGAAGAATAACTCGCAATTGTATAACAGTAATTTTATTTGATCTGAAATCAAATCCTATTCTATTCAAAAAGTGTAATCAAATAATTGAGAAATGAAACTAGAAACAGCGGAATAAATGCTGATAAAAACTAAACGTTGATACAAGCGAAATCACGTGGTTCTTGAAACAAACTCAATGTAAGCTACTTTAACTCTGTTTAAAAGGAAACGAAAGAAAGACTAAACTAACAAAACGAAGGTAACATACACTTCACTTGCTTCTATGGCGAGTTTTCTAAAATGTCCTCGGAATAAGCATTAAATCGGTCCGGGTAGTAGGTAAACTGTTAACACTTTGATCCTTGCAGTACGGCGGTCGGTCAAAAACCTATAAAAACTCGAACAAGGCGGATACTTTTGCGCTTCCTGTTGGGCGCTTACGGTTTTCCTACTTTTGCCAGCAAGATTAAATATAAACATTCCTTGAATAGTTCTTTTCCTACGTTAGAGGTTTTTGAAAACTCAAATAGCCTGAAAGTTTTTCAAAATTCATTTTTTTTTGGCTGTAACTTTTTGTATAATGTTTAGGGAACAAATGCGTTTGACACGAAGCAGTGATTTTGTCACTTGCAAGTTATTTTACGCTGAGTTCCAGCAAACCATGATATCATAGCCCATTTGTTCCGGTGAGAGGGTACTCCCCTTGTAAGTGAATTGTTCAAAACCAGTTGGGTCTGAAACAGGGAAAGGTTTTGCGCCGTTTGGATACAGGGTCTGAAATTACATGTTCGTGCATGAGTTTTTGATATTTTTGTTGTTGCTATTATTTTAAATCATCCATCTTCAGGTCTGTGAATAGGGTAGGAAAAGTCGTACTCTACCAAAACGGGTCTACAGCGAATTCCATAAATACGTGCACTTGAAATTTCCTTTTAAACGGATAGAGAAATTGCAGGGTAAAGTCTACTTCTGTTTTTGAAATAATTATAGTGTAATTTATAGCTTAAATTTCTACTGGTGTGGGGCTATTTATTACTAGGTGGCAGACAGCAACTCTGTCGCGATACCAATTAAGGAGCTAGACCGCGAATCGTAACACCCGCCTTTATCTGCATAATCGTTTCACATGATGCAATAGCCGAATCAGAATCCAGCATTGCATCTGGGTTGAGTAATGTATTAGGTTCCAGACCTCTTATATTTTAGGGTAAGTTTTGCACATGCGCAGTTGCATTAAAAGAATGACTAGCAAATGGTTCGCAGACTGAACGATTTGGAAACCCAGGTCTAATTTCAAAGTCACTGATCAATAAGTTCCTGGAGATATCAGCAGATCAGGATGAAAACAATTTTACAACTCGCGGGACATATATTGTAAGAACATTCATTGAGCAGGCTTTAGACCAGCAACTAAAATGCAGCAGATTGTTACAAAACTAACCCCAAAAATTGCAGTAAGGTGAAGCAGGCAAAAGTTAAAGCTACAGCCCAAATAAGCTGACCTTACGGACCTAGATGAGTGGCTAAAACCGAGAGTCAAGTCAAAGTGATAGCCTTTGGTTGCTCCAGTAATATGCCATGATGGAGGGCGAGAAAAGCAAAGGGACATGACAAACAACAAACAAAGGAATCATTCAAAGTGATGTTAGCTTTTTGTTTGGCTTGACTCAGTGCGTAGGGCCTCGCTCTCCAGCATGGCAGGTTTGTGCGACAAAAATGACTTACTGCAAAGGGCCTATTTAAAATGAACAAGCCATGGAGTAAAACATGTTTGGTCCGTTTGGGAAGGTGTCGTTAAGAGAGATGACTGTAGATATCTGAAAAATAGTGAGCTAAGCAACGACGACCACGACGACGACGGCAGTGAAAATGTCGCTAAAAAATTAAATTTGCCTCATTTCAAATGTTATTGCGTCAATTTGGAGCTGCTTAATTTTTCAAATGTAGGCGATTTCTCGTGGACTTAAATTCTTAAAGACTTTATCCAGGTTCAGAAAGAAAAAGGAGAATTTGTCGTCGTATGTTCACTGTCTCTATAAAACGTCGTATTCCTTCATTAGGAGGTTTCACTTCATAGTCGTACAGTCAATGTCAAAGAAATGTACTAAGAAGCTTGATGCACGTGCAGCAACTGTTGTTTTCATCTTAAAAAAATTGTTTTTGATTGCTTTTTATGGGCATTGAGAGAATCAAATGGTAAATCTGAATAAATCAAGAGGTTACTACAAAATAGAATTACAATACATTACAAAAGTAAGAAAAACATAAAAGAATAATTTACATAAATCCTGATCAAAGGTGAAATCTGAGCAGACGCCATAGTAGGTTTGGCTTTTGAGTTGGTCACTTAAGTTCCCTCTTTTAATGACTGGGTGCATGACTTAGGAGCTTTGAAATTAAGACGAAGAATTCCTTCTCAGTTTCAGTTGAGAGAGTATATAATACAAGTTCTCCCGTTGACTACTATCCTGACACGAGAGAAATGGAACTGAAGTGTACCTTCAAGGGATGGCCTCGTCCTCGTGTAGTTTGGTCCAATCCAAAAAACAAACAAATCATCAACGGATCTGAAGGTTTTTACATCTCAGAGCAGCTGCATGGAAAGGATACCTTAACTTCCCTTCTCCGTAATCCTGATATCCAAGAAAAACACAAAGGCGCTTATGAATGCACTGGAATGAACAACATAACCGGCTGGTCGAGTAATAAATCAGGGTATATTGACCTGAATTATCGCTGTGAGTCATTTAATTTCTTATTTCTAATACAACAAACGGATTCGCAAAACTACCTCCTTTGAAGCAGGTTCATAAAAAAACATAATACTAGTTTTCCCCGTACGCGATGGAAAGTATCCCATTTAGACTGAAAGGGACAGATCATTCTCTCTTGATTTAGAGGGAATTAAATATTGGCTGTTTCATATTTCAAATAACAGATTAACTAATTCCTAACTGAATTTTAAAAAAATGTACTGACAATTTCGTGCCACCTTTCTCTTCCACTCAGACTAAATGGACGTTGGAATTTTTATTTGTTTACGCCCCGGGTCACAAGGGATAAGTAAATAAGTAAATAAATAAATAAATAATAATTTAGTGGCGCTAGCTCATTCACAAAGTGGTTCTTTGTCCACCATTCTGGCTCAAATTTACCCTGCGCACCTGGCGGGATTAACGTGGGATTGATGTATTGTTTTGGTGGCAATGGCGGAATAAGGGTGAGAAGCAACAAAACTCAAAACGGCCGGCCACATACGATGTTGTCTGAGGAATCAAGCACAGGACAGTCATCAATGGAAGGGAGGGGGGGGAGTGTTCTCACCTGAAATTCAGTAGAACCTATACATAACGAAGTCCTCGGTATAATCAACAATTATTACATCTATTGCACAAGTGTGCGTTAGATATGAGATGGTAGTTAGCCAACGAGGCGCGTAGCACCGAGTTGGCTTTAATCATCCCATATCCAACAAGCGCGAGTGGAATAATTATTCTATTAAAAACGGCCCACAAAATATCGAGAATTCTTCCCGACTTTATTTGTAAACCCAGGGACTTTCATCTTGTTTTTAATTTTGAGCAGACGCGTACAGTTACCATATTTGGAGAGCATGGTAAAACGGCTCATATACCATTATGGCTAAGCCAATCAGAGCTCTAGAATTGCATTATCCAATGATTCAATTTTTAATAATAAGCGATACTCTCCGCCCCAGAAATAATACAGTCAAACCTCGTAAATCCCAACACGGAAGCGGCAGTACTAAGAAAGAGTCCGTATTAGCAGGGTGACCTTATTAAGTGGGTAGAAAGTGCAAGGGCTTTCTTTCCCCAGGGGGACAAAGCAAACTGTCCGTAACAATGAGATGTTGGTATTGAGCGGGTTTCCAGACTGGAGCGGGGTTTGACTGTACAATAAATAAAAGGGACCTCGATATAACAAAACCTCTTTATGGCGAGCATATTTTGCCAGTCCTTTGGGTCTTCGTTCAGCTGTTCGTTATATCAAGATTCCAATATAAAGTGTTATGTGATTGTTAAAAAGAGAAAACGAGACCCCGAATAGCTATTGAAGTCAACACTTAGTAGCACAGGTCATATTGGTGGGAGGTAAGAGAAGTGGGGTTCATCCGATCAACCGATCGTTAGAGCGTCTCCATAGACGGCGTGAGGAGACAAGTCGCAAAGGAGGAAACCAGTGGGATGAAATAAATAAACAGGTAAAAACTCCAAAGCGTTGTGATGGCCCATATATTGTCACAAATGCTCAGGAGGGGAGGGTAAGAGTAAGTATGTTACCCCTTACGGTTGCAGAAAAAAATGGTAACCATTTTAAAATAATATTTGCTTATCATATCTTCTTATCATCTTATACAGGTTTCTTGCCTAAAGCTCCGCAGAGATCTTCTCCCACGCTTTCGGTGACAGCCTACTCCAATGTCAGTTTCAAGTGCTTAGCATTTGTTAGGCCAAGCGACTGTCATGACAATTCTTTACAGTGGTATTTTAACAACAGCTCAGGGGAATTAAAATCTGGTGAAAAGTATCACATACAAGAGAGGAGAACCAACACCAGATGCATAACAGATTTCATTCTCACCATTGTTAAGGTTACTGAAGCAGACGAGGGAAAGTATAAATGTCAGTGGCTCTGCGACAAGGACAACCCCAGCTTTTCCAAGTCTTCAATTATCCAGTTGAAAGTATATCCTCCAGAAGAAGGTACTGATACCCCTGTGATATCTAAAGGTCTTGTGTCACAAAATTTATCAAATTTAAAAAGTGGAAAACGCCACCAAACTGAGTGAAACATAAAAATAACCGCTCAAAACCCAAGGGGGGGGGGGGGGTACGGTACTTAAGTAAATGTGTAACTTGTGTGGCAAATGTGTAATTTTCGTAGTGGCTTTCTATTTTTATGAATTGACCCATTTTTTAGATTGAATAAAGAACACTTTACTTTTCATCTGCAGTACAAACATTCTGGTACCTTCGTTAACCATAAATATGGAGAACTGTCTTACCCCAAAAAACTCCGAAAATGTGCGACCCCATTATAGTCAATCCAGTCGTGAAAATGGGACCCCATCCAGCGGCACGTCCCCATTAGTCTCTTATACGGAAGTACCTCCCCCCCCCTCTCCCCCACCCGACCTCGGGCTCAAAACAGTAACACAGCAAATGCAAAAGGAGTCATGTCATGTGAGGACAAGAAGAACCCACACCACTGTTCGAAAAGAGTAGGGGACGTAGACCCCGGTGTTGTGGTCAACCTTCACATGTCACATCATTCACATCACGGGTTGGGTTGGTACAGTAAGCTCTTAAATGGACTGAGAGCGGCTGCCAGTGGCGCCTTTGTATGCTGACGTCCGAGCTTACTGTTCACATGTTAAAGTATTGTAAAGAGGGCACGTTTGTTGTCCTCTCATCCACGACTCTCACTCTCAGGACAAGCTTGAAGGGTTGAAACTGATGGCAACTGACTCGTGTTTCACAAGAAAACGAAGAATCCAATCCGAAGAATAACTCGCAATTGTATAACAGTAAATTCATTCGATCTAAAATAAAATTGTACAAATATGTTCTATTTAATAAGTGTAATCAAATAATTGAGACATTAAACTAGAAAAAGCGGAATAAATTCCGATCAAAGCTAAACGTTGATACAAGCGAAATCACGTGACTCTTGAAACAAACTCAATTTAAGCTACTTTGACTTTGTTTAAAAGGTAACGAAAAGAAGACTAAACTAACAAAACAAAGGTAACATGCAGTTCACTTACTCATCTGTGGCGAGTTTTCTAAAATGTCCTTGAATAGCTGGTAAACTGTTAACACTTTGATCCTTGCAGTACGGCGGTCGGTAAAAAAACTCATAAAAACACGAAAAAAGCGGGTACTTTTCCTACTTTCGCCAGCAAGATTAAATATAAAAATTCCTTGAATAGTTCTTTTACTACGTTGACACAGAGGTTTTAGAAAACTCAAATAGCCTAAAAATTCATTTTTTTTGCCCGTAAGTTTTCATATAATGTTTCGGGAAAAATGTGTTTGACATGAAGCAGTGATTTTGTCATTTGCAAGTGATTTCTTAACTTACGCTGAGTTCCATTGAGAATAAGGACATCTTTGGCAATATTATCAAAATGAACCAGCAAACCATGACGTCATAACCCATTTGTTCCGGTGAGAGGGTACTCCCTTTGTGAGCGAATTGTTTAAAACCATTTGCGTCTGAATCAGGCAAAGGTTTTGCGCCGTTTGGATACAGGGTCTGAAATTACATGTTGGTACATGAGTTTTTGATATTTTTGTTGTTGGTATTGTTTTAAATCATCCGCCTTCAGGTCTGTGAATAGGGTAAGAAAAATCGTGCTCTACGGAAAGAGGTGGACAGCAAATTCCATAAAAACGTGCACTTGAAATTTCCTTTTAAACGGATAGGGCAATTGGAGGGTAAAGTCTACTTCTGTTTTTGAAATAATTATAGTGTAAATTATAGCTGAAATTTCTACTCGTGCGGCTATTTATTACTAGGTGCCAGACAGTAACTCCGACTCGTAACACCCTCCTTTATCTGCATAATCGTTTCACATGATACAATAGTCGAATCAGAATCCAGCTTCTGGGTTGAGTAATCAGTATTAGGTTCCAGACCTTTTATATTTTAGGGCAGGTTTTGCACGTGCGCAGTCGCTTTAAAAGAATGACTGGCAAATGGTTCTTTTTGCGTTGCTGTTTAAGACCAGAATATTACAATTTTGGCAACGAGAGTGGCGCTTGTAGGTCGAGTTGGAGAGTATGTGGACGGTAAAGAAGATATTCCAAGTTATATCGAAAGAGTAGAATTGCATTTTGCGGCGAATTATGTCAAGGCGGATTACAAAGTTGCTACGTTTATAGCGTTTATCGGATCAGATGCATATGGCGCGCTGCGAAATTTGTTAGCCCCTGAACGTCCAAAATATAAGTCTTTTGTGCAATGGTATGAAAAGCTGACTGAACGATTTGGAAACCCAGCGTTTATTTCAAAGTCACTGATCAATAAGTTCCTGGAGATATCAGCAGATCAGGATGAAAACAATTTGACAACTCGTGCAACATTGTAAGAACATTCATGAAACAAGCTTTAGACCAGCAGCTAAGATGCAGCAGATTGTTGCAAAGCTACCTCCAAAAATTGCAGTAATCTGAAGGAGGCAAAAGTTAAAGCTACAGCCCAAATAAGTTGACCTTAGCGACCTAGATGAGTGGCTGAAACTGAGAGTAACGTCAAAGTGATAGCCTTTGGTTGCTCCAGTAATATAGAGAATCCTGAACAAGAGAAAGCCTAGTCATATTCAAATAAATCGAAGTGGTTCAGGAGGAAGAACATGCGAAGACTCACTCATGTAATGTTTTGTGAACTAAGAGAAACATGTACTGACATTGTATGAAACCTGAAAGAATCAACTGCAAGTGAACGATGGTGATTATAAGAGAAGATGGGTTTGTGCTTTAGATGCCACAGTAGAGGACATCGTCGGCTAAGGCATTCCAATCCTCGCAAGAAGCCACAGGAGAGACGTCATCACCTGGAGTACCAACTAATCACACAAGCTGTTGAGGTTCTGAAGACTTGAGCCGGTAAGTGTACCACGCCCTGAAAGGGTAGCGCTGCAGATGATACCCAACATATTGATGGTGGGTCTGGGTCGACCTTCCTCAAGAGGAGATCGTTGATATACTGGGTTTGTACGTACTCTGTGTTGCTGCTTTTGGAGCGAAGTCGAATGTAACGGATAACAAAACTGAAACTTTCCGCCAGCCTTGAGGGTATGAATCGGAGCAACAAGAAGCAATTATTTTTTGTTGAAATTTTTTGAAATAAAAGCAATTGATTGGTCCGTCAATGCAAGAAATTAGATCATAATCGCGACTTCGAGATCATAAAGCCAGTTCAACATATAGAAGTTGATTGAGAAGTCTGAGTGTCAAATCAGCTATTGCAAAGCTATCTTTTGAGAAGCCCATTACTTTACCAAAAATCAATAACCAACCAAAAAACAAATTACATGGTCTGGGATAGTGACTTCCACTCGGATAGTAGGTTTGTCAAGAGTTCATGAAGACGTTTGTGTTAGTTAACGAATGTTTGGATCAATTTAGGCTTCTAGGAAACTGCCCACCTACCCCTCCCCTAAGCTAATATCAACACTTACTTCTCGCTTAGGGTAAAATGACGACTTAGGGGAGAGGTGGGTGGGCAGTTTCCCAGAAAGCTAAATTGCGAATGTTTGATGAAATAAAGAACTTCCCTTTTTATTCTTTCCTTTTTTTACGCGATAGATGTGTCAACCACAGGGAACCTAGACTGTGAAATAAGTGCACAGAAATGCCAACCGCCTTTTCAGACGAAAACAGTAACGCCCAAACACTCTAAAGTGACTTTGAACTGTTCGATTAAGAATGGGGGAAAAGTACAAGATATGACCTGGCAGCACCTTGAAAAACACCTCAATGCCAGCAGTGACGCCGGTCTGTTCTTACAACACATCGATTCAAAGAACAGAAGTCAGCCACGTGATTGTTTTTCTATAAAATACGCCAGTGAGTATGTTCTTCTTTTGCCCTGTCTGTATTACATTGATGGGGAGAAAAATATCATAATGCGGCCATCAGTTCTTTTGTGTGTCTTATTTTTTAAATGGATTATAACGAATCCTATGAATGCCTCGTAACAGGTTTAGGCAGATTCAAGCTCAGTAGAGGCAATTTTTACGGTTGGATTGATCGTAAAAACGGTTGAAGTTATAGCCAGCTGAATCACCTCACTTGAACATGCTTCACCGCGAAAATCTAGTTGCTCATGCCATGCTGGAGGGGAGCAAAGCAAAGGGATATGAAAAACAATAAACAAAGGAATCATTTTAAATGATGTTAGCTTTTTGTTTGGTTTGATTCAGTGCGTAGGGCCTCGCTCTCCAGCATGGCAGGTTTGTGCCACAAAAGTGAGTTACTGCAAAGGGCCTATTTAAAATGAACAAGGCATAGCATGGAATAAAACATGGAAGGTGTCGGTAAGAGAGATGACTGTAGTTACCTTAAAAATCGTGAACTAAGCAAAGACGAGACGGTTGTGAAAATGTCGCTAAAAAATTAAATTTGCCTCATTTCAAAATGTTATCGCGTCTATTTGGAGCTAGTGAATTTGCAGAATTTGTCAAATGTAGACGATTTTTCTTGGAGGTGAATTCTTAAGGACTTTATCCAGGTTCAGAAAGAAAAAAGAGAATTTGTCGTCGTATGTTCACTTTCCCTATAACACGTCGTATTCCTTGATTAGGAGGTTTCACTTCATAGTCCTGGAGTCAACGCCCGAGGGGAACTCCCATACATTACCTATACGGGTATGTGCCGCGCAACGGGGTCGTGATTTTGAAGGTCCTGGTTTAGAACGGGGTATCCATTTCAGAGACGTTTTCTAGAATGGGGTATAATATTTCGAACGCCCGAAAGCTCCAGTTTTGTAAGCAGCCATTTGAAATTATTCAAAGACAGATTGCTTTTAAAAATACCGTTCAATGCGTTAACAAGCAAACTGTTATACTCTTGTTGCACCCTAGAACGAAGTATAAAAAATTGACCCATTTGTAGAACGGGGTATCAGTCTTAGGGCGAATTCTAGAACGGAGTATAAAAAATTGGCCCATTTCTAGAACGGGATAACAATTTTAGGGGAATATTTTTTTTAGAACGGGGTGCCAATTTGGAGTCCCGGACGGTAGGTACCCACTCAAAAGATACCCAAGTGCGCCCCCCAGGGGTCAACGTCAAAGAAATGTACTAAGAGACGCACGTGCAGCAACTGTTGTTTTCATGTTAACACCAATTGTGTTTTGACGTTGTCGTCGTGGTAGTTTAGATTTTTACATTTCAGATTTTGATATTTTTTCCACTAATTCGAGAGGTTGCCATAAAAATTACAAATATATTACAAAAACAAGAAGACCAAAACCAGCAAATTACATAAATCCTGATCAAATGTGAAATGTATGCAGTGGCCAAAGGAGCTTCGGCTTTCGAGTTGGTCAATTAAGCTCCCTACAATGTTTAAATGACTGGGTGCATGACTTATGAGCTTTGAAATTAAGACAAAGAATTCCTTCTCAGTTCCAGTTAAGAGAGTATCTAAGACATGTTCTCCCGTTGACTTCTATTCTGACAAAAAACAAATGGAACTGAAGTGTACCTTCAAGGGATGGCCTCGTCCCCGTGTAGTTTGGTCCAATCCAAAAAACAAACAAATCATCAACGGATCTGAAGGTTTTTACATCTCAGAGCAGCTGGATCGAGAGGATACCTTAACTTCCCTTCTCCGTAATCCTGATATCCAAGAAAATCAAGCAGGGGCTTATAAATGCACTGGAATGAACAACATTACCGGCTGGTCGATTGAAAAATCAGGGATAATTGACCTGATTTATGGCTGTGAGTCTTTCAATTTCTTATTTGAATTCTTCTTATACACACGGATGCACAAAACCACCTTAATTAACAGTACCTCCTTTGTATCAGGTTCAGCATAAAAATGTATTGCCGTGTTTACCCTGTAAGCAATGGAAAGTATCCCATTGAGACTAAGAGGGACAGCTCATTCTCTCTTGATTTAGACGGAATTAAATATTGGGTGCTTCATGTTTTTAAATAACAGATAAAGTTATTCCCAACTGAATTTAAAAGAAATCAATATAACTGACAATTTCGTGCCACCTTCCTCTTTCCATTCAGACCAATTGGACGCTGGAATTTTTATTTGTTTATCCCTCGGGTCACATGGGATAAGTAAATGAGTAAATTAATAAATAAATGAATATACAACGATTTAGTGACGCTAGCTCATCCACATAGTGGTTCTTTGTCTGCCATTCTGGTTCAAATTTTCTCCGCCCAGATTGCGGAATTAACGTGGGAGTAACGTATTTTTTGGGGGGCGATGGCGGAATAAGGGTAAGAAGCAACAAAACTCAACTAGGCCGACTACATATGAAGTTGCCTGAGGAATCAAGCACAGAACAGTCATTAATGAGAGGGGAGTGTTCCCACCTAAAATACAGTAGATCCTCTATATAACGAACTCCTCGGTATAATTAACAATTATTCCACCAGTGTGCGTTGAATATGAGATGGTACCGGGAGCCAACGAGGCGCGTTCCACCGAGTTGGCAGAAAGAAAAAGCAGAATTTGTCGTCGTATTTTCACTTTCTCTATAAAACGTCGTATTCCTTGATTAGGAGGTTTCACTTCACAGTCGTGCAGTCAACGTCAAAGAAGTGTACTAAGGAGCTTGACGCACGTGCAGCAACTGTTATTTTCATATTAAAACCAACTGTGTTTTGACGTTGACGTCGTGGTGGTTCAGATTTTTACATTTCAGATTTTGATATTTTTTTCCACTAATTCGAAAGGTTGCCATAAAAATTACAAATATATTACAAAAACAAGAAGAAGAAAACCAGCAAATTACATAAATCCTGATCAAAGGTGAGATGTGTGCAGTGGCCAAAGGAGCTTAGGCTTTCAAGTTGGTCACTTAAGCTCCCTACAAAGTTTAAATGACTGGGTGCATGACTTATGAGCTTTGAAATTAAGACGAAGAATTCCTTCTCAGTTCCAGCTAAGAGAGTATCTAAGACAAGTTCTCCCGCTGACTTCTATTCTGACAAAAAACAAATGGAACTGAAGTGTACCTTCAAGGGATGGCCTCGTCCCCGTGTAGTTTGGTCCAATCCAAAAAACAAACAAATCATCAACGGATCTGAAGGTTTTTACATCTCAGAGCAGCTGGATCGAGAGGATACCATAACTTCCCTTCTCCGAAATCCTGATATCCAAGAAAATCAAGCAGGGGCTTATAAATGCACTGGAATGAACAACATTACTAGCTGTTCGACTGAAAAATCAGGGATAATTGACCTGATTTATGGCTGTGAGTCTTTCAATTTCTTATTTGAATTCTTCTTATACACACGGATGCACAAAACCACCTTAATTAACAGTACCTCCTTTGTATCAGGTTCAGCATAAAAATGTATTGCCGTGTTTGCCCTGTAAGCAATGGAAAGTATCCCATTGAGACTAAGAGGGACAGCTCATTATTTCTTAATTAAGAAGGAATTAAATATTGGGTGCTTCATGTTTTAAATAAAAGATAAAGTTATTCCCAGCTGAATTTAAAAGAAATCAATATAACTGACAATTTCGTGCCACCTTCCTCTTTCCATTCAGACCAATTGGACGCTGGAATTTTTATTTGTTTATCCCTCGGGTCACATGGGATAAGTAAATAAGTAAATAAATAAATAAATGAATAAATAACGATTTAGTGGCGCTAGCTCATCCACAAAGTGGTTCTTTGTCTGCCATTCTGGTTTAAATTTACCCCGCCCAGCTGGCTGGATTAACGTGGGAGTGATGTATTTTTTTAACGGCGATGGCGGAATAAGGGTAAGAAGCAACAAAACTCAACTAGGCCGACCACATATGAAGTTGCCTGAGGAATCAAGCAGAGGACAGTCATTAATGGGAGGGGAGTGTTCTCACCTGAAATACAGTAGATCCTCTATATAAAGAACTCCTCGGTATAATAAACAATTATTCAACTAGTGTGCGCTGGATATGAGATGGTAGGGAGCCAACGAGGCGCGCAGCACCGAGTTGGCAGAAAGAAAAAAGAGAATTTGTCGTCGTATTTTCACTTTCTCTATAAAACGTCGTATTCCTTGATTAGGAGGTTTTACTTCATTGTCGTGCAGTCAACGTCAAAGAAATGTACTAAGAAGCTTGACGCACGTGCAGCAACTGTTGTTTTCATGTTAAAACCAATTGTGTTTTGACGTTGACGTCGTGGTGCTTCAGATTTTTTACATTTCAGATTTTGATAATTTTTTCCACTAATTCAAGAGGTTGCTATAAAAATTACAAATATATTACAAAAACAAGAAGAAGAAAACCAGCAAATTACGTAAAACCTGATGAAAGGTGAAATGTGTGCAGTGGCCAAAGGAGCTTAGGCTTTCGAGTTGGTCACTTAAGCTCCCTAGTTTAAATGACTGGGTACATGACTTACGAACTTTGAAATTAAGACGAAGAATTCCTTCTCAGTTCCAGTTCAGAAAGGAGATAGGACAAGTTCTCCCGTTGACTATTATCCTAACACGACAGAAATGGAACTGAAGTGTTCCTTCAAGGGATGGCCTCGTCCTCGTGTAGTTTGGTACAATCCAGATAAAAAACAAATCATCAACGGATCTGAAGGTTTCTACATCTCAGAGCAGCTGGATGGAAAGGATACCTTAACTTCCCTTCTCCGTAATCCTGATATCCAAGAAAAACACACAGGGGTTTATAAATGCACTGGAATGAACAAAATTACCGGGTGGTCGACTAAAATATCAACATATATTGGCCTGCGTTATCGCTGTGAGTCATTTAATTTCTTATTTCTAATACTACGGATTCGCAAAACTACCTTCTTTGAAGCAGGTTCATAAAAACATAATACCATGTTTCTCCTGTAAGCAATGGAAAGTATCCCATTTAGACTAAGAGAGACAGCTCATTCTCTCTTGATTTAGACGGAATTAGATATTGGGTGTTTCATATTTCAAATAGCAGATTAACTTATTCCTAACTGAATTTTTTTAAAAAAAGTAACTGACAATTTCATGCCACCTTCCTCTTCCATTCAGACTAAATGGACGCTGGAATTTTTATTTGCTTACGCCTCAGGTCTCAAGGGATAAGTAAATAAGTAAATAAATAATGATTTAGTGGCGCTATCTCATCCACAAAGTGGTTCTTTGTCTACCATTCTGGCTCAAACTTACCCCGCGCACCTGGCGGGATTAACGTGGAAGTGATGTTTGTTTTGGTGGCAATGGCGGAATAAGGGTGAGAAGCAACAAAACTCAACACGGCGGGCCACATATGATGTTGTCTGAGGAATCAAGCACAGGACAGTCATTAATGAGGGTGGAGTGTTCTCACCTGACATTCAGTAGAACTTCTATATAACGAAGTCGTCGGTATAATTGACAATTATTCTACTTATTCCACGAGTGTGCGTTAGATATGAGATGGTAGTTAGCCAACCAGGCGCGTAGCACCGAGTTGGCTATAATCATCTCATATCCAACGAGCGCGAGTGGAATAATTATTCTATTAAAAACGCCCACAAAATATTGAGAAATCTTCCCAACTATATTTGTAAACTAACCGATTTTCATCTTGTTTTTAATTTTGAACAGACGCGTACAGTTACCATATTTGAAGAGCATGGTATAACGGCTTATATACCCTGATGGCTTATAAGCCAATCAGAGCTCTAGAATTGCATTATCCAATGATTCAATTTTTAATAATAAGCGATACTCTCCCCTCCCAGTAATAATACAGTCAAACCCAGTAAATCCAGACAATAAACGGGCCGTACTAAGAAAGTGTCTGTATTAACGGGGTGACCTTATGTCCTTATTAAGCGGGTAGAAAATGAAAGGGCTTTCTTTCCCCAGGGACAAAGCAAACTGTCCGTAACAATGAGATGTCTATATAGAGCAGGTTTTCAGACTGGAGCGGGGTTTGACTGTACAATAAATAAAAGGAACCTCGATATAAACCTCTTTACAGCAAGCATATTTTGCCAGTCCTTTGGGTCTTCGTTCAGCTGTTCGTTTTATCGAGATTCCAATGTAAAGTGTTATGTGATTGTTAAAAAGAGAAAACGAGACCCCGAATAGCTATTGAAATCAACCCTTAGTAGTACAGGTAATATTGGTGGAATGTAACGGAAGTGGGGTTCATCCGATCAACCGATCGTTAGAGCGTCTCTAAAGACGGCGTGACGAGACAAGTCGCAAAAGAGGGAACCAGTGGGATAAACAAAATCAACACGTAAAAAGTCCAAAGTGTTTTGATGCCCCATATGTTGTCACAAATACTCAGGAGGGGAAGGTAAGAGTAAAAAGGTTACCCCCCACGATTGCACCAAAAAATGGTAACGATTTTCAAATAATATTTGCTCTTCAAATCTTCTTATCATCTAAAACAGGTTTCTTGCCTAAAGCTCCGCAGATTACGTCTCTTGAGGTTTTCGAGACAGCCTACCTCAATGTCAGGTTAAAGTGCAGAGTAGATGTTAGCCCAAGCAACTGTGAGGACAATTCTTTACAGTGGTATTTTAACAACAGCTCAGTGAAATTAAAATCTGGTGAAAAGTATGATATACAAGAAAGGAAAACCACATGCAAAAAAGATTTTATTCTCACCATTGTTAACGCTACTGATGCAGACAAAGGAGAGTATAAATGTCGCTATGTTTGCAACTTCGATGATTCCAGGTCTTCAACTATCCAGTTGAAAGTATTTCCAGGTACTGATACTCCTGTTATATCTAAAGGTCTTGTGTCACGAAATTTATCAAAATTCAAACAGTGGAAAACGCCACCAAATTGAGTGAAACATGAAAATAACCGCTCAAAAGCCCGAGGGGGGCGGGGGGTGTAATTTGTATAAATTTGTGCGGGGTACTTGCCGCTGGCCTCTCAGAGCCCCTACCCCATTATAGTCTAATCTGTGGCCAATTATAGACCCCATCTTAGTCACTTTTGGGCAAATGTGTAGTTTTCGCGATCCCAACTTAGTAAATTTCTATTTTTATGAATTGACCCATTTTTTAGATTGGATGAGCAACACTTTACTTTTCATCTGCAGTACAAACATTCTGGTACGTTTGCTAACCATAAATACGAAGAACTGTTTTACCCCAAAAACTCCGAAAATGTGCGACCCCATGATAATCAATCCAGTCGTAAAAATGGGACCCAATCCAGCGGCACATCCCCATTAGCCTCTTATACGAAAGCCCCCCCCCCCCCTCCCCTTTCGGGCTCAAAACAGTAACACAGCAAATGTAAAAGGAGTCATGTCATGTGAGGACAAATTCGAGGGGTTGAACCTGATTGCAACTAAGTGCTTTATAAGAAAACGAAGAATTTAATCAGAAGAATAACTCGCAATTGTATAACAGTAATTTTATTTGATCTGAAATCAAATTTTATTCTTGAATTCCCCGCACCCAAAAAACTGATAACCAGCATCGCGGTGCGGGATAACCAGACAATTCTTAGCCCATTTATTGAACTAACCAACTAATCACAAAACAAAAACAACTGTTTACACTGCTTAGACACCAAAAAATCAAACGAACTGTATACGTTTGATCCGGTCAAAGTAAATTGAATAAACAAAACCACTTGTAATAACTGTCAATCATCAGGAAAACACAACTAAAATCGTTACGAGGAAATGGATTACATGATTTTAATCAAAATATAAAAAAGAACAAATTTAACTGTCCGCTTGTAAAAATCCACAATGAAACTTGTTTACTGTTCAGCGAATATATACTTGCTACTTTACATATCACACTTTCTTCTCATAATCTCATGCCGGCACTTAAAACACACTGCCGACAAATGCACCTGTGCTTGGGAATTCAAGAAACCATTTATCTTTTGTTTCATTACGCTTCGCTGCATTCAGGCAAAGATAAATGTACAAATTAAAATGTCCTCGGAATAAGCATTAAATCGGTCCGGGTAGCAGGTAAACTGTTAACACTTTGATCCTTGCAGTACGGCGGTCGGTAAAAAACTTACAAAAACTCGAAAACGCGGGTACTTTTGTGGTTCCTGTTGGGCGTTTAAGGTTTTCCTACTTTTGCCAGCAAGATTAAATATAAAAATTCCTTCAATAGTTCTTTTACTACGTTAACACTGAGGTTTTTGAAAACTCAAATAGCCTTAAAGTTTTTCAAAATTCAATTTTTTTTTTGCCTGTAACTTTTCATATAGTGTTTAGGGAACAAATGTGTTTGACATTAAGCAGTGATTTTGTCATTTGCGAGTTATTTTACGCTGAGTTCCAGCAAACCATGATGTCATAGCCCATTTGTTCCGGTGAGAGGGTACTCCCTTTGTAAGCGAATTGTTCAAAACCAGTTGGGTCTGAAACAGGGAAAGGTTTTGCGCCGTTTGGATACAGGGTCTGAAATTACATGTTCGTGAATGAGTTTTTGATATTTTTGTTGTTGCTAAAGTTTTAAATCATCGGTCTTCAGGTCTGTGAATAGGGTAGGAAAAGTCGTACTCTACCGAAACGGGTCTACAGCGAATTCCATAAATACATGCACTTGCAATTTCCTTTTAAACGAATAGGACAATTGGAGGGTAAAGTCTACTTCTGTTTTTGAAATAATTATAGTGTAAATTATAGCTGAATTTTCTACTCGTGTGGGGCTATTTATTACTAGGTGCCAGACAGCAACTCTGTCGCAATACCCATCAAGGGGACGGCGAATCGTAACACCCTCATTTATCTGCATAATCGTTTCACATGATACAGTAGCCGAATCAGAATCCAGCATTGCATCTAGGTTGAGTAATGTATTAGGTTCCAGACCTCTTATATTTTAGGGCAGGTTTTGCACATGCGCAGTTGCATTAAAATAATGACTAGCAAATGGTTCGTTTCGTGTTGTTGTTTAAGACCAGAATATTACAATTTTGGCGACGAGGATGGCGCTTGTAGGTCAAGTTGGAGAGTATGTGAACGGTACAGAAGATATTGCAAGTTATATAGAAATAGTGGAATTGTATTTTGCAGCGAATTATGTCAAGGCGGATTACAAAGTTGCTACGTTTCTAGCGTTTATCGTAGCAGGTGCATATGGCCTGCCGCGAAATTTGTTAGCCCCTGAACGTCCAATATATAAATATCTTTTGTGCAATAGTATGAAATGCTGACTGAACGATTTGGAAACCCAGCTCTAATTTCAAAGTCACTGATCAATAAGTTCCTGGAGATATCAGCAGATCAGGATGAAAACAATTTGACAACTCGCGCAACATATATTGTGAGAACATTCATGGAGCAGGCTTTAACCAGCAACTAAAATGCAGCAGATTGTTACAAAGCTAGCTCCAAAAAATGCAGTAAGGTGAAGCGGGCAAAAGTTAAAGCTACAGCCCAAATAAGTTGACCTTAGCGACCTAGATGAGTGGCTAAAACCGAGAGTCAAGTCGAAGTGATAGCCTTTGGTTGCTCCAGTAATATGCCATGCTGGGGGGCGAGAAAAGCAAAGGGACATGACAAAAAAACAAAATAAGGAATCATTCTAAGTGATGTTAGCTTTTTGTTTGGCTTGACTCAGTGCGTAGGGCCTCGCCATCCAGCATGACAGGTTTGTGCAACAAAAATGACTTACTGCAAAGGGCCTATTTCAGGGGCACCCAACGTCAATTTTCGGAAAATGTCTGTTCGGAAGACGATTTAAGATCTAGAATTTTCGGAACATTTGTTGTAAAATTTCTTGCTTGCCCGCCTCTCCTAGGATTTTCGAACATCTAAAACATGGTATAATTGCCCATTTTTAACGGATTTTTACCCTAAAAAGTTCACCTAGAATTGTCGGAGGCCTTTTTTCTGGCTGAAAATTTCGAAAAGGTAAGTTTTGATCACTATAATTTTCGGATCACCAGACGTTCAGCTAGAAAATCCGGACAGATGAAACATTTTTAGGATATAAAAATGTGCTTTTATCCACCGTTTAAATGCTAAAATACGTTTAACAAGGCTATGTTTAAGTGGTTTTGAACTATATTCTCGTTGGGTGCCCCTGCTATTTAAAATGAACAAGCCATGGAGTAAAACATGTTTGGTCCGTTTGGGAAGGTGTCGTTAAGAGAGATGACTGTAGATATCTTAAAAATAGTGAGCTAAGCAACGGCGACCACGACGACGACGGCAGTGAAAATGTCGCTAAAAATTTAAATTTGCCTCATTTCAAATGTTATTGCGTCAATTTGGAGCTGCTTAATTTTTCAAATGTAGGCGATTTCTCTTAAAGTTGAATTCTTAAGGACTTTATTCAGGTTCAGAAAAAAAAAAAAAAAAAGGAGAATTTGTCGTCGTATGTTCACTTTCTCTATAAAACGTCGTATTCCTTGATTAGGAGGTTTCACTTCATAGTCGTACAGTCAATGTCAAAGAAATGTACTAAGAAGCTTGATGGACGTGCAGCAACTGTTGTTTTTATCTTAAAAAATTGTTTTTGATTGCCATTTGTGGGCATTGAAAGAATAAAATGGTAAATCTGAATAAATCAGGAGGTTACTACAAAATAGAATTACAATACATTACAAAAGTAAGAAAAAAATAAAACAATAATTTACAGAAATCCTGATCAAAGGAGAAATCTGAGCAGACGCCATAGTAGGTTTGGCTTTTAAGTTGGTCACTTAAGTTTCCTAGTTTAATGACTAGGTGCATGACTTAGGAGCTTTGAAATTAAGACGAAGAATTCCTTCTCAGTTTCAGTTAAGAGAGTATCTAAGACAAGTTCTCCCGTTGACTACTATCATGACACGAGAGAAATGGAACTGAAGTGTACCTTCCAGGGATGGCCTCGTCCTCGTGTAGTTTGGTACCATCCAGATAGAAAACAAATCATCAACGGATCTGAAGGTTTTTACATCTCAGAGCAGCTGCTTGGAAAGGATACCTTAACTTCCCTTCTCCGTAATCCTGATATCCAAGAAAAACACAAAGGCGCTTATAAATGCACTGGAATGAACAACATAACCGGCTGGTCAAGTAAAAAATCAGGGTATATTGACCTGAATTATCGCTGTGAGTCATTTAATTTCTTGTTTCTAATACAACACACGGATTCGCAAAATTGCCTCCTTTGAAGCAGGTTCATAAAAACATAATACCATGTTTTCCCTGTAAGCAATGGAAAGTACCCCATTTAGACTAAAAGGGACAGCTCATTCTCTCTTGATTAAGACGGAATTAAATATTGGCTATTTCATATTTCAAATAACAGATTAAATAATTCCTAACTGAATTTAAAAAAAATGTACTGACAATTTTGTGCCACCTTCCTCTTTTATTCAGACTAAATGGACGCTGGAATTTTTATCTGTTTACCCCCCGGGTCACAAGGCATAAGTAAATAAATAAATTAAAAAAAAACTAAAAAAAAATAAATAATGACCTCGTTGCGCTAGCTCATTCACAAAGTGGTTCTTTGTCTACCATTCTGGCTCAAATTTACCCTGCGCAGCTGGCGGGATTAACGTGGGATTGATGTGTTGTTTTGGTGGCAATGGCGGAATAAGGGTGAGAAGCAACAAAACTGAACCCGGCCGGCCACATATGATGTTGCCTGAGGAATCAAGCACAGGACAGTCATTAATGAGGGGGGAGTGTTCTCACCTGAAATTCAGTAGAACCTCTACATAACGAAGTCCTCGGTATAATTCACAATTATTAGATTTATTCCACGAGTGTGCGTTAGATATGAGATGGTAGTTAGCCAACGAGGCGCCTAGCACCGAGTTGGCTATAATCATCTCATATTCAACAAGCGCGAGTTGAATAATTATTCTATAAAAACCGCCTACAAAATATCGAGAATTCTTCCCGACTTTATTTGTAAACCAAGCGACTTTCATCTTGTTTTTAATTTTGAGCAGACGCGTACAGTTACCATATTTGGAGACATGGTATAACGGCTCATATACTATGATGGCTAAGCCAATCAGAGCTCTAGAATTGCATTATCCAATGATTCAATTTTCAATAATAAGCGATACTCTCCGCCCCAGAAATAATACAGTCAAACCCCGTAAATCCCGACACTGAAGGGGCCGTACTAAGACAGAGTCCGTATTAACGGGGTGACCTTATTAAGCGGGCAGAAAATGAAAGGGCTTTCTTTCCCCACGGACAAAGCAAACTGTCCGTAACAATGAGATGTCTGTATTGAGCGGGTTTCCAGACTGGAGCGGGGTTTGACTGTACAACAATTAAAAGGGACCTCGATATAACAAAACCTCTTTATGGCGAGCATATTTTGCCAGTCCTTTGGGTCTTCGTTCAGCTGTTCGTTATATCAAGATTCCAATGTAAACTGTTGTGTGGTTGTTAAAAAGAGAAAACGAGACCCAGAATAGCTATTGAAATCAACACTTAGTAGCACAGGCCATATTGGTGGGAGGAAAGAGAAGTGGGGTTCATCCGATCAACCGATCATTAAAGCGTCTCTTAAGACGGCGTGAGGAGACAAGTCGCAAAAGAGAGAACCAGTGGGATAAACAAAATCAACACGTAAAAACTCCAGAGCGTTGTGATGCCCTATATATTGTCACAAAAACTTAGGAGGGAAGGGTAAGAGTAAGAAGGTTACCCCTTACGGTTGCACAAAAAATGGTAACCATTTTCAAATAATATTTGCTCATTATATCTTCTTATCATCTAATACAGGTATCATCCAGGCTCCGCAGATTTCTTCTCCCCAGGTTTCGGTGACAGCCTACTTCAATGTCAGTTTAAGGTGCTTAGTATTTGTTAGGCCAAGCGACTGTTGGGACAATTCTTTACGGTGGTATTTTAACAACCGCTCAGGGGAATTAAAATCTGGTGAAAAGTATCACATACAAGAGAGGAGAACCAACACCAGATGCATAATAGATTTCATTCTCACCATTGTTAATGTTACTGAAGCAGACGAGGGAAAGTATAAATGTCAGTGGCTCTGCGACGAGTACTACCCCGACGATTCCAGGTCTTCAATTATCCAGCTGAAAGTATTTCCTCCTTCAGAAGAAGTTATTGATACTCCTGTGATATCTAAAGGTATTGTGTCACGAAATTTATCAAAATTCAAAAAGTGGAAAACTTTACTCGGGTAAATTTTTCCTGGGTATGTGCCGCTGGCCTCTCAGAGCCTATACCCCATATAGTCTATTCTGTGGCCAGTTATAGACCCCATCTTAGTCACTTTTGGGCAAATGTGTAATTTTCGCGATCCCAACTTAGTCACTTTCTATTTTTATGAATTGACCCATTTTTTAGATTGAATGAAGGACACTTTACTTTTCATCTGCAGTGCAAACATTCTGGTACGTTTGCTAACCGTAAATATGGAGAACTGTCTTACCCCCAAAAATCCGAGAATATGCTACCCCATTATAGTCAATCCAGTCGTGAAAATGCGATCCCATTCAGCGGCACATCCCCATTAGCCTCTTATAAGGAAGTACTCCCCCTCCCCTCCCCCTCGAGCTCAAAACAGCAAATGCAAAAGGAACCGTGTCATGTGAGGACAAGCTTGAAGGGTTGAAACTGCGTGCAACTCAGTGTTTCATTAGAAAACGAAAAATCCAATCCGAAGAATAACTCGCAATTGTATAAAAGTAATTTTATTCGATCTGAAATCAAATTGAACAAATATATTCTATTCAAAAAGTGTAATCAAATAATTGATAAATGAAACTAGAAAAAGCGGAATAAATGTCGATAATAGCTAAACGTTGATACAAGCGAAATCACGTGGTTCTTGAAACAAACTCAATTTAAAGGGATACAATCATCTATGAGACCGCGCTGACCTGGACACTACTTTTGGCAGTTTGAAAAGAGTTTACTTCAACCCGAAATCAAATGAATGCGTCGGCGACATCTAGAAATCCGTTTCAATTTTGCCTAGTATTTCATTCGATCCTTGATCTTTTACAGAAATCCTCTTTTTGAGCAAACTTTAACTCATCCTATGACATTATTCAATGATATTTGGCTAAAAACAGCATCCAAAGGAACATGAGGGGAACATTGGGGGGTACCCAATACTGCAATACCGTAAGAAAAAACGGCGCGTCGAAAATCGTCTAAATAACGATACCGCATATTTTAATCACATTCATAATCGGTTCCGCAAACTTTTGGGGGTTCCCATCTAGCGCGTTTAATTATCTCAGGCATTTATGCACCAGATGTCCATGTTTTTTTTTATATTTTGGTAGTTGGCAAATTTTTGGCAAATTTTCACTGAAAAGAACCTTTTGGTAGGTCGACCAAACAGCTAACTAACTCCAATAAAAATAACTCTTGAAAGCGCGAAGAAAAAAACAAACAAACAAACAAACCAACTAACCAACCAAAACCCTTTCCACACACGTCTAGTGCGAGTTTGGATCAGTCTATAGTCTAGTACGTCAGTATCTCAGGGGTCAACTATCTTGACTGTCTCACACGCCGCGCCGGTAAGAGGCAAACTTACCAGATTTTCTTTTTTAACTTTATAAGGCGTTTTTTAATTCTCGAAACCAGACATCTAAACTTACTCTTGTTGCGATAATGCTCGCCTCCTTCGCCCTCTTCATAAAAAATTGCCACACAGTCAATGATGACCACGCCGTCTTCGCCGTCTCAGCGACCTCAGCCATTGTGAGAAAACATGTAAGACCTCGAATTGCCGGCACAGGTATAGTCTGCTACACAGCCGTTTTTAGTGTCGTCACGCAACGCTCCTCCCCAGTGGGAGTTCTTGGAGATATCGGCAGATCAGGATGAAAACAATTTGACAACTCGCGCAACATTGTGAGAACATTCATGGAGTAAGCTTTAGACCAGTAACTAATATACAGCAGATTGATATAAAGCTACCTCCAAAATCTGCAGTAAGGTGAAGCAAGCAAAAGTTAAAGCTACAGCCCAAATAAGTTGACCTTAGCGTCTTAGATGAGTGGCTGAAACCGAGAGTCAAGTCAAAGTGATAGCCTTGGTTGCTCCAGTAATATAGAGAATCCTGAACAAGAGAAACCCAAGTCAAATTCAAACAAATCGAAGTGGCTCAGGAAGAAGAACATGCGAAGACTCACTCATGTAATGTTTTGTGAACTAAGAAAAACATGTACTGACATTGTATGAAACCTGGAAGAATCAACTGCAAGTGAACGATGGTGATTATAAGAGAAGATGGGTTTGTGCTTTAGATGCCAAGGCAGAGGACATCGTCGGCTGAGGCATTCCAATCCTCGCAAGAAGCCACAGGAGAGACGTCATCACCTGGAGTACCAACTAATCACACAAGCTGTTGAGGTTCTGAAGACTTGAACCAGTAAGTGTACCACGCCCTGAAAGGGTAGCGCTGCAGATGATACCCACCATATTGATGGTGGGTCTGGGTCGTCCTTCCTCAAGAGGAGATCGCTGATATGCTGGGTTTGTACGCGAATGTAACGTAACGTATAGGAATGTAACGGATAGCAAAACTGTAACTTTCCGCCAGCCTTGAGGGTATAATAATAATAATAATAATAATAATAATAATAATAACAATAATAATAATAATAGACACATTTAGCGCGATATCCACTAATTGCTCAAAGCGCTGTACAATAATATGGTAAGAAACTAAAGTTAAAAACTATTATAAGATAAAATAAAAATTAACTAAAGCTACTAAAATCAAACATCGTAGTCTAATTTAAATAAGTATGTCTTCGACTGCGACCTGAACTGGTCGACAGATGTAACACTCCTGAGTTCAGGGGGCAATTGGTCCCATAACCCAGGAGCAGCTGCGGAAAAAGCCCTATCACCATACGTCTTTAACCTAGTCCTAGGCACGGCTAGAAAATTCTGGGAACTAGAACGAAGTAATCGTAGGTAAGTTGGTGCCAAGCCATTAAGACATTTGTAAACTAAGAGTAAAATTTTAAAATGTCTGCGATAACCCAGCGGCAACCAATGAAGTTTGAACAGGATAGGAGTGATATGGTCAAACCGCTTAGATAAAACAATGCGTGCAGCAGTCTTTTGTATCAGTCTTAACCTGTTTAACAGGTGTTTAGGAAGACCATATAACAAAGAGTTACAGTTATCGAGTTTAGAGCTAATAAACTCATGTACTAAAATTTGAGAGGTATCTTCACTTAAGTACTTCCTGATCTTAGCTATGTTCCTTAAATGATACTGACAGGAAACGCAGATTTTGTTAACATGGTCGGTTAAATCAAGACACTGATCTATAATCACCCCCAGATTTCGGGCGGAGGGTTTGGGTTGGATCTTCTCGTCAACAGTATGAATGGGAGCAACAAGAAGCAATTATTTTTTTGCGGAAATTTGTGAAATAAAAGCAGTTGATTGGTCCGTCAATGCAAGAAATTAGATCATAATCGCGACTTGGAGATCATAAAGCCAGTTCAACATATATAAGTTGATTGAGAAGTCTGAGTGTCAAATCAGCCATTGCAAAGCTATCTTTTGAGAAGCCCATTACTTTACCAAAGAACAATAACCAACCTAAAAACATATTACATGGTCTGGGATAGTGACTTCCACTCTGATAGTAGGTTTGTCAAGAGTTCATGAAGAGGTTCGTGTTAGTTAATGAATGTTTGGATCAATTTAGGCTTCTGGGAAACTGCCCACCTACCCCTCCCCTAAGCTAACATTAACACTTACTTCTCACTTAAGGCAAAACGACGGCTTAGGGGAGGGGTGGGTGGGTAGTTTCCCAGAAAGCTTAATTGCGAATGTTTAATGAAATAAAGAATTTCCCTTTTTATTCTTTCCTTTTTACGCGATAGATGTGTCACCCACAGGGAACCTAGACTGTGAAATAAGTGCACAGAAATGCCAACCGCCTTTTCAGACGAAAACAGTAACGCCCAAACACTCTAAAGTGACTTTGAACTGTTCGATTAAGAATGGGGGAAAAGTACAAGATATGACCTGGCAGCACCTTGAAAAACACCTCAATGCCAGCAGTGACGCCGGTCTGTTCTTACAACACATCGATTCAAAGAACAGAAGTCAGCCACGTGATTGTTTTTCTATAAAATACGCCAGTGAGTATGTTCTTCTTTTGCCTTGTCTGTATTACATTGATGGGGAGAAAAATATCATAATACGCCCATCAGTTTTTTTGTGTGTCTTATTTTTTAAATGGATTATAACGAATCCTATGAATGCCTCGTAACAGGTTTAGGCAGATTCAAGCTCAGCAGAGGCAATTTTTACGGTTGGATTGATCGTAAAAACGGTTGAAGTTATAGCCAGCTGAATCAGCTCACTTGAACATGCTTTACCGCGAAACTCTAGTTGCTCATGCCATGCTGGAAGGCAAGGAAAGCAAAGCGATATGAAAAACAATAAACAAAGGAATCATTTTAAATGATGTTAGCTTTTTGTTTGGCTGGACTCAGTGCGTAGGGCCTCGCTCTCCAGCATGGCAGGTTTGTGCCACAAAAGTGGCATGACTTACTGCAAAGGGCCTATTTAAAATGAACAAGGCATGGCATGGAGTAAAACATGGAAGGTGTCGGTAAGAGAGTTGACAGTAGTTACCTTAAAAATCGTGAGCTTAGCAACGACGGAGACGGCAGTGAAAATGTCGCTAAAAAATTAAATTTGCCTCATTTCAAAACGTTATCGCGTCTATTTGGAGCTGCTAAATTTGCAGAATTTGTCAAATGTAGACGATTTCTCTTGGAGATGAATTCTTAAGGACTTTATTCAGGTTCAAAGAAAAAGGAGAATTTGTCGTCGTATGTTCACTTTTTCTATAAAACGTCGTATTCCTTGATTAGGAGGTTTCAATTCATAGTTCTGGAGTCAACGCCCGAGGTGTACTCCCATACATTACCTATACTGGTATGTGCCGCCCAACGGGGTCGTGATTTTGAAGCTCCTAGTTAAGAACGGGGTATCCATTTCAGAGACGTTTTCTAGAACGGGGTATAATATTTCGAACGCACGAAAGCTCCAGTTTTGTAAGCAGCCATTTAAAATTATTCAAGGACAGATTGCTTTTAAAAATACGATTCAATGCGTTAACAAGCAAACTGCTATACTCTTATTGCACCCTAGAACGAAGTATAAAAAATTGGCCCATTTCTGGAACGGGGTATCAGCCTTGGAGCGAATTCTAGAACGGGGTATAAAAAATTGGCCCATTTCTAGAACGGGATATTAATTTTAGGGGAATTTTTTTTAGAACGGGGTGCCAATTTGGAGTCCCGGGCGGCACATACCCACCCCCAAAATACCCAAGTACGCTCCCCGGGAGTCAACGTCAAAGAAATGTACTAAGAGACGTACGTGCAGGAACTGTTGTTTTCATGTTAAAACCAATTTTGTTTTGACGTTGTCCTCGTGGTGGTTCAGATTTTTACATTTCAGATTTTGATATTTTTTCCACTAATTTGAGAGGTTGCTATAAAAATTACAAATATATTACAAAAACAAGAAGAAGAAAACCAGCAAATTACATAAATCCTGATCAAAGGTGAAATGTGCGCAGTGGCCAAAGGAGCTTAGGCTTTTGAGTTGGTCACTTAAGCTCCGTACAAAGTTTAAATGACTGGGTGTATGACTTATGAGCTTTGAAATTAAGACGAAGAATTCCTTCTCAGTTCCAGTTAAGAGAGTATCTAAGACAAGTTCTCCCGTTGACTTCTATTCTGACACAAAACAAATGGAACTGAAGTGTACCTTCAAGGGATGGCCTCGTCCTCGTGTAGTTTGGTACAATCCAAAAAACAGACAAATCATCAACGGATCTAAAGGTTTTTACATCTCAGAGCAGCTGGATCGAGAGGATACCTTAACTTCCCTTCTCCGTAATCCTGATATCCAAGAAAATCAAGCAGGGGCTTATAAATGCACTGGAATGAACAACATTACCGGCTGGTCGATTGAAAAATCAGGGATAATTGATCTGATTTATGGCTGTGAGTCATTTAATTTATTATTTGAATTTTTCTTATACACACGGATGCACAAAACCACCTTAATTAACAGTACCTCCTTTGTATCAGGTTCAGCATGAAAGGGTATTGCCGTGTTTCCCCTGTAAGCGATGCAAAGTATCCCATTTAGACTAAGAGGGACAGCTCATTCTGTCTTGATTTAGACGGAATTAAATATTGGGTGCTTCATGTTTTAAATAACAGATAAAGTTATTCCCAGCTAAATTTAAAAGAAATCAATACAACTGAAAATTTCGTGCCACTTTCCTCTTTCCATTCAGACCAATTGGACGCTGGAATTTTTATTTGTTTATCCCTCGGGTAACAAGGGATAAGTAAATAAGTAAATAAATAAATAAATGAATAACGATTTACTTTCGCTAGCTCATCCACATAGTAGTTCTTTGTCTGCCATTCTGGCTTAAATTTACCCCGCGCAGCTGGCGGGATTAACGTGGGAGTGATGTATTTTTTTGGCGGCGATGGCGAAATAAGGGTAAGAAGCAACAAAACTCAACCAGGCCGACCACATATGAAGTTGCCTGAGGAATCAAGCAGAGGACAGTCATTAATGAGAGGGGAGTGTTCTCACCTGAAATACAGTAGAACCTCTAAATAACGAACTCCTCGGTATAATTAACAATTATTCCACAAGTGTGCGTTGGATATGAGATGGTAGGGAGCCAACGAGGCGCGTAGCACCGAGTTGGCAGAAAGAAAAAGGAGAATTTGTCGCCGTATGTTCACTTTCTCTATAAAACGTTGTATTCCTTGATTTGGCGGTTTCACTTCATTGTCCTGGAGTTAAAGTCAAAGAAATGTACTTAGAAGCTTGACACAGGTGCAGTAACTGTTGTTTTCATGTTAAGACCTATTGTGTTTTGACGTTGACGTCGTGGTGGTTCAGATTTTTTCATTTCAGATTTTGCTATTTTTTTTCCCACTAATTCAAGAGGTTGCTGTAAAAATTACAAATATATTACAAAAACAAGAAAAAGAAAACCAGCAAATTACATAAATCCTGATCGAAGGTGAAATGTGGGCAGTGGCCAAAGGAGCTTAGGCTTTCGAGTTGGTCACTTAAGCTCCCTACAAAGTTTAAATGACTTGGTGCATGACTTACAAACTTTGAAATTAAGACGAAGAATTCCTTCTCAGTTCCAGTTCGGAAAGAAGATAAGACAAGTTTTCCCGTTGACTACTATCCTAACACGACAGAAATGGAACTGAAGTGTACCTTCAAGGGATGGCCTCGTCCTCGTATAGTTTGGTACAATCCAGACAAAAAACAAATCATCAACGGATCTGAAGGTTTTTACATCTTAGAGCAGCTGGGTCGAAACGGTACCTTAACTTCCCTTCTCCGTAATCCTGATATCGAAGAAAAACACAAAGGGGCTTATAAATGCACTGGAATGAACAACATTGCCGGCTGGTCGACTAAAATATCAACGTATATTGACCTGAATTATCGCTGTGAGTCATTTAATTTCTTATTTCTAATACTACGGATGCGCAAAACTACCTCCTTTGAAGCAGGTTCATAAAAACATAACACCATGTTTCTCTTGTAAGCAATGGAAAGTATCCCATTTAAACTAAGACGGACAGCTCATTCTCTCTTGATTTAGACG
>NC_133203.1:36070300-36075300 GCF_958299795.1 Porites lutea | reverse complement strand
GGTCAGAAGCCCTTTGTTTAAAACATGGCGGGATACTCGCAGCTTAAGGCAAGCATGTGCCTTGTAGCTGTCAACATAATGCTTTTTAATTACATTCTGTCATAATTAACAAAACCCGATCGATGTTTGATTGAAAGTAATTGTACAAATCTGGTACCAGACAAACCGCTTTTAAAAAACAAAAAAACAAAACTAGTTTATGGTTATTTCTCATTAATTTCACTTATCAAAACAAAGATTTAATTTTATCAGTTTTCCCGTTTCTTTCAAAACATCCGTCATTTCCGGGCGTTTCACTGTAGTCAATGAAAGACACGTTTTATCAGTCTTCTTTTACGCGGGAATATCAAAATTTCCATCTTTCAAAACGCGATGAACCAAAGCTCGCAGGGTACCAAAGCGCCAAAGGAGCACGATGCAGTCCCGGTGTTTTGTGAGCACCCGTTAAAAATATTGAACGCCAAAACTATCAAGTTTTGGTACTGCGAAGGGCAGCTAGTTTCTGTACCCAAAGGTTAGTGCATGGACAGGCTATCGAAAGAAAATAAAAGGGATGCTTGCCCAATGGATAGCAGGCCTAACTACGCAAATAAATGCCTCATTACATCCTTGTCTGCGAGGTTAGTACTAAATTTACTCTCTAGAATACATTACACAACTCAATCAGCAACACTTTGCAAGTAGAATTGGCGATCAGTGTGGGCAATTTATATTTCTAAGGGACGTCCGTCGCACAAAGACTTAACACGCGGGGCTTTTTAGTCAATGACTGACATAAGAGTTTCCTCACAATCGACCCAGTTAGAGTGCGATAATGTGCGCGTGAACTTTGCCTACAACTGGCAATAAGCTGAATAAACCGGAAGCTGAACACCATGAATAAGTTACTAAATCACATCGCTCAGGTTTTTAGGTGGATATTAAAAATCGTATTTTCTCAAGTACCGGAGGGGTTTTTCGCGCATCCTGTTGCGCAGTTTGGCAGTGATATACCGAGCGTCAGACAGGTAACACATTGAAAGCCACCATTTTACTCTTCTTCTACCAAACAGTTTTCCTGCAATGGTCTTAGTACTGGTCCCGTTGCCGAAGCCTTGCACGAGCAAGATACGGTAATCGAGAGTCGAGAATCGAGAATCGATATTGTACTCGGGACAAGAAAAGGTCGCCGTCCATGGACCAACTGATGTAATGCAAGAGCTTCAAGCTGCTGAGAATCGCCAACTCTGGATTACAACCAGTGAAGGAACTCCTGAGAAGCGTCCAAATTATAAAGGAACTTTGGAGGCCAGTCAGCCACGGTGATTGTCGGACCACGTATAAAGTAGAATAAATTTGTTAGCCTGGTCTTGTCTTTGACACAAATCACGTAAAACTATAAAGAAGGTGCCACTATGAACTCTAGAAAATGAAAATTCAATAATACTATGGTTGACGACTGACAGTTTAAAAAAGACACAACCTTCACCTCAGAATCTTGGGCGCGCCGCCTGTAAGCTCTGAGGGAGAGGGAAGCCCCATTATTTGGCCTATTTCAAAAACAAATGACAACACAAAAATAACCTACAATTATAATTTCAAAAGAGAGTCTACCATCACCTCAGAAACTTGGGCGCGCCGCCTGTAAGCTCTGAGGGAGAAGGTAGCCTCATAATTTGGCCTATTTCAAAACAAATGACAGTACAAAGATGACCTACAATAATAATTTGGATAATGACCGAAATTTCAAAAGAGAGACTACCATCAGCTCAGAATCTTGGGCGCGCCGCCTGTAAGCTCTGAGGAAGAGGATAGCCCCATAATTAATTTGGCCTATTTCAAAAACAAATGACAGCACAAAAATAACCTACAATCATAATTGGGATAAATGACAGACATTTTAAAAGAGAGACTATCACCTCAGAAACTTTGGCGCGCCGCCTGTAAGCTCTGAGGGAGAGGGTAGCCCCATAATTAATTCGGCCTATTTCAAAAACAAATGACACTACAAAAATAACCTACAATTATAATTTCAAAAGAGAGTCTACCATCACCTCAGAAACTTGGGCGCCCCGCCTGTAAGCTCTGAGGGAGAAGGTAGCCCCATAATTTGGCCTATTTCAAAACAAATGACAGTACAAAGATGACCTACAATAATAATTTGGATAATGACCGACATTTCAAAAAAGAGACTACCATCACCTCAGAATCTTGGGCGCGCCGCCTGTAAGCTCTGAGGGAGAGGGTAGCCCTATAATTTGGCCTATTAAGTAAAAAAACAAGTAACAGTACAAAGATAACCTGTAATAATAATTTTTGGATTATGATTGACATTTCAAGGAGACTAAAATAACTGATATAGAAACCATACTGTATCTGTGACGTTGATTATACAGATCGCCCAAGCGAACACGAAGATGTTGAAGTGGAAGAAAATCTGGGGTAATCCAGCGTGTTGGGCTCCTGCCAGCGAATAAGATTTTGGCGGGATTTCGACAGAGCTTGGCGGGCTTTTTGGAGAGTAATTTGTCACTGGAGGCACATCGACACTTACATCGTCTTAAGCCAGAGAAAAAAGACTTGAATCCTTCGCCGTTTGATCAAAAAGGTCGTCCATTGAATCAGATAATCGGTCTTGCTGTTCCTCAAGGAGATGTGAAGTAGAGCTTGAGCTCTTGCTCTCGTTTACACCGGCGACTATAAAATGTGCATTGGTGACGGCCTTTCTCAAACGTTCAAATAGAGAAGATTTAAAAATTTCTTTGGTCATGGTCTTTTCCACGCAGAGTTCCTTCCAAACCGGAGAAAGATGTGCCAGCAGAGAGTGTATTCCTACTTGTGGCTCTTCAGTAAAAACTTGATACGCCGACTCGTCGTTTTCGCTCCGAAGGTCGCCAATGTTGACACGGCATACTACTCTTGAAAGAAGTTAATTAAGCCATCGGAGCACTATTTTCTTAAAAGAAAGCACTAGAAAAACCATTGAAAGCGTATCAAGCCTATTTGAATCCAAATGCGGCGAGAAAACTGTAGTTATCAACTGCGAAGCCAGCCGCGCAGATCGACTTCTCCGACTTCCAAATTTTCAATCGACCGTGAAATGAATTTATAATACCCAAATAGTCTGATCAAATTTCGCGTTTCCTTGAGATGTCTGGTTCGTTTAATCAGAAGTACAAAGTTCCTTGACAGGCAATGTGTCCGGCGTTCTCCAAAGGTGTCTGGAGGAATGCTTAAAACTAATTACGAAAGCAACGCCTGCCTGTTATTGGAAACCGATCTGCGGTGGTTGCTGTGGAGATTAGGCCTCCTCGGGCGCGCATTAAAATCGGGGCTCTGGCCTGTTATCTGCTTGATAAATAAGCGCAGTTTTACACCTTTTGCTGTTCATTACGAGAAGATACGCAATCATTTTCGTGAAATGGCGACCAATAGTGCGAAGATACTTTCATTAGCGCGAAAATACGAACATTTGCGCTTAAATCAGATTCAATTACGATTTTTGCATTTTAATCAACATTCAATAACACTTTTGGGCATTCATATGCGTCATTGGGCATGCAAAAGAGAGAAATATACTTTCATTAACGCCAACATCAAAGTCAATAACACCATCTTGAGAGTCAATAGGGACAACTGACATACATTAAAGTGCAAACACTATTCATTAACATTTTTATGACACTGTTTGCAATTCAATAGCATTCCTGGACAACCTTAGGATGGATAAGACAAACATTAATGCGCTCGTACAATCAATTGAGTGTTCTTTACATTTAATATACAAAAATCTATTTTCAATTAAACAATAGAAATTCAAACCAATTTGGATTGAATTTCAGCCCGTTAAATGTATATCCCTCAAAAACCTCGCTATGTAAACATTTTGGGAGGTAGGTTTGCATGAAATGGTACCCCTTAGCACATTTAGCTGCGGTCACAATGTCACGTTTCTGCGCAAAGCTTCAAGCACTGCAGTTGTTGTTTCCGAACTCCGCTAGTGGGATTGCTAGGGAATTCCTGTTATACTGTACATCTTTAAATTTCCGGACTCGAGATATCGGCCTTTGTTGTCGCTTTCATACAACTTAAATCCTATTCAACGATGTCGAAGGGGGAAGCATAAGCTGTGTACGTATGGGGCGGGAATGACCAAATCTAGGTGGGATGGCACCCCGTCATACGCAAAGACCACCGACTTATCGGGATCCATTTTTTCCTCCCCCGTGCCAGAAAGTCACCGAAAAACCGACACAGTATTCATTACTCCAGCAGCTGCCGAGGAAAACATTTGATAGGTAATATTGCCATGGTCATAGTCAAGGTTCACCCTCGTTGGCCGGACACTTGGCAGTACGCCCTCCACTCCCTGTCGCGCCCCACCATGACTTCTGGCCGTCTAGGGTAAATGTATAGCCGCAGCCGTCGACGAACACACAGTGGCGAAGTACGGCGGGATTCTTTAAACAAATTCGGGCCAGTTTTGGGGGGGAATTGGTATTGTTTAATTGAAAATATATTTTTGTATATTAAATGTAAAGAACGTTCAATTGATTGTACAAGCGCATTAATGTTTGTCTTATCCATTCTAAAGTTGTCCAGGAATGCTATTGAATTGCAAACAGTGTCAGAAGAATGTTAATGAATAGCATTTGCACTTAAATGTTTTCCTATTGTCCCTGATGATTTTCAAGATAATGTTAATGACTCGAATGTTGGCGTTAATGAAAGTATATTTTCTCTTTTGTATGCCCAGTGACGCAAATGAATGCTCAAAAATGTTATTGAATGTTGATTAAAATGCAAAAATCGTTATTGAATCTGATTTATGCGCAAATGTTCGCTTTTTCGCGCTAATGAATGTATCTTCGTGCTGTTGGTCGCCGTTTTACGCAAATGAATGCGTATTTTCTCGTAATGAACAGCAAAAGGTGTATATTTCTCACACAAAGCAAATAAAACGGAATTTTCATAATTGCATTGAAATGAAATACAATTTAGATGTCATAAAATGTTATGTC
>NC_133203.1:36040300-36065300 GCF_958299795.1 Porites lutea | reverse complement strand
TAGAAAAGTGATGCGTAGTCAAAAGTTCTACAAAGGAGTAAAAACCCAGATCTTTCCATTAATAAATTTTATTGACACTGTCAGGGACATATACTTTGCTTGAGTACACATTTGTTCGTCAAAAATCTTGTTTGTGAAGCTTCACTTTGTTTGATTCAGGATCAATCAACCTTTTCTGAAGAGAAATGAACAATAAAGTATGTTATAAAAGTATAAAAGGTTGGTTTACACACCTCAAGATTTGTTGGCAAGATTTTGTAAAGTAAACTTATCGAACGCAAAAGATTCGGCCTGATTTGTTTTCCAGGCCTAATCTACTGTGATCAAGAGCCGTTATGGCTCTTGAATGCGATCGAAGATGATTGCTATTTTTTGGGTGAACATATAAGTCAACTCGATGTGAGATGTTTCACTCTAAAATCACTTAGCTTTTCCCTCAAAAGCCACATGAATATGCCCTTAAATAAACTGATTTGTGGATTACAAGTTTATTGTTTGATTTAAATTATATATTTATTAATGGGAGCTTCACTTTTTAGCCCCGGCTAAATCCATATATTAGATTGAATGAGGAACACTTTACTTTTCATCTACAGTGCAAACACTCTGGTACGTTTGCCAACCGTAAATATGGAGAACTGTCTTGCCCCCAAAAAATCAGAACATGTGCGATACCATTATAGTCAATCCAGTCGTGAAAATGCGACCCCATCCAGCGGCACATCCCCATTAGCCTCTTATAAGGAAGTACTCCCCCCCCCCCCTCCCCTCAGGCTCAAAACACTATAACACAGCAAATGCAAAAGGCGTCATGTCATGTGAGGACAAGCTTGACGGGTTGAACCTGATTGCAACTAAGTGTTTCATAAGAAAAGGAAGAATTTAATCCGAAGAATAACTCGCAATTGTGTAAAAGTAATTTTATTTGATCTGAAATCAAATTCTATTTTATTCAAAAAGTGTAATCAAATAATTGATAAATGAAACTAGAAACAGCGGAATAAATGCCGATAAAAACTAAACGTTGATACAAGCGAAATCACGTGGTTTTTGAAACAAACTCAATGTAAGCTACTTTAACTCTGTTTAAAAGGTAACGAAAGAAAGACTAAACTAACAAAACGAAGGTAACATACAGTTCACTTGCTTCTATGGCGAGTTTTCTAAAATTTCCTTGAATAAGCATTAAATCGGTCCGAGTAGCAGGTAAACTGTTAACACTTTGACCCTTGCAGTACGGCGGTCGGTAAAAAACTTATAAAAACTCGAACAAAGCGAATACTTTTGTGCTTCCTGTTGGGCGTTTACGGTTTTCCTACTTTTGCCAGCAAGATTAAATATAAAAGTTCCTTGAATAGTTCTTTTACTACGTTAACACTGAGGTTTTAGAAAACTCAAATAGCCTAAAAGTTTTTCAAAATTTAATTTCTTTTTGCCTGTAACTTTTCATGCAATGTTTAGGGAACAAATGTATTGACATGAACCCGTGATTTTGTCATTTGCAAGTTATTTTACGCTGAGTTCCAGCAAACCATGATGTCATAGCCCATTTGTTCCGGTGAGAGGGTACTCTCCTTGTAAGCGAATTGTTTAAAACCGTTTGGGTCTGAAACAGGGAAAGGTTTTGCGCCGTTTGGATACAGGGTCTGAAATTACATGTTCGTGCATGAGTTTTTGATATTTTTGTTGTTGCTATTGTTTTAAATCATCCATCTTCAGGTCTGTGAATAGGGTAGGAAAAGTCGTACTCTACCGAAACGGGTCTACAGCGAATTCCATAAATACGTGCACTTGAAATTTCCTTTTAAACTGATAGGGCAATTGGAGGGTAAAGTTTACTTCTGTTTTTGAAATAATTATAATGTAAATTATAGCTGAAATTTCTACTTGTGTGGGGCTATTTATTACTAGGTGGCAGACAGTAACTCTGTCGCGATACCCATTAAGGGGAAGGCGAATCGTGACACCCTCCTTTATCTGCATAATCGTTTCACATGATACAATAGCCGAATCAGAATCCAGCATTGCATCTGGGTTGAGTAATGTATTAGGTTCCAGACTTCTTATATTTTAGGGCAGTTGCATTAAAAGAATGACTAGCAAATGGTTCGTTTCGTGTTGTTGTTTAAGACCAGAATATTTCGATTTTGGCGACGAGGATGGGGCTTGTAGGTCAAGTTGGAGAGTATGTGAACGGTACAGAAGATATTGCAAGTTATATCGAAAGAGTGGAATTGTATTTTGCGGTTCCAAAGTTACCTCAGCGGAAGTTATCAAAAGGTATGTGTTGACGGTAAACTATCTGAACCGCTCGGTATTCACTCGGTGTACCACCGCAGGGGAGTATTCTTGGTCTTGCTCTTTTTCTGCTCTTCACAAATGATCTACCTCTAGTACTGAAGAATAATATTGGCATTTATGCCGATGACTCGACTCTTTATGCATCTGCACCTACCTTTGCTGAAGTCGAGGAGAAAATCAGACCTGAGATTGACGCAGTATCGATGTGGGCAAAGGAAAATAAAATGAAAATGCATCCAGCAAAGACAAAGTACAGTATAATCTCGACCAGACAAAAAAATTGCAAATTCAGCAAAACAATCTCTTCACCTTTCAGTTGACGGCATACAACTCACTAAGGTTGAGTCAGAACGTATCTTAGGAGTATATATTGATAGTCATCTCACCTGGAACGAACACACTGACACACTGCGCCGAAAACTACTTCAAAGAATTGCAATTTTATCAAGAGCTCGGAAATATATACCAGCCAAATATCGATTGCTTCTCTACAATGCAAGTATCAAACCGCTCTTTACTTATTGCTGTACTGTTTGGAGCAACTGTAGCCAAACCAACTTAGACGAACTGTTTAAACTTCAAAAACGCCGCGCTCGATTAATTTTGGATAGTCCTCGGGATTCACGATCGCCGTATGATAATCTTCAAAAGCTTAAGTGGCTACCGGTTGATCAACTTTTCAAGCTTAATAAAATCGGCCTTTTAAAGAAAGTTATTGATGGTAGGGCATCGGAATACTAAATTACAACGTTGGACTCACTTCGGTTTGAACACAAGTACTCTACCAGAACAAAAACATTATACCGTTTACCGAAACCCAGAACCGAAGCAATGAGGAGAACATTCTTTTATTCCACTATTAATGAACTAAATGCTCTTAACTTAGAACCAACCACCTCCTTCAGCTTAATGAAGACAACACTGACTAATAACGCCGCCTCAAACTATACGGTGGACAATTTTAAAGTTAAAAAGTTATTCTGATTTTTATAAATCCGTACTTTTTTTTTTTTTTTTTTAATTTCATTGTAGACTGGATTCCCTTTTTTACCAATGTATTCACTTCCGTTTTTAACATCTCTCAATTTTTTAATCTTCAGAATTTTTAAGAACCTTTTATCATAATCACTATTTGTAAATAGGCTTTTTATCATGATTAATGTAATGTTATCGTTATCATTTTTTTTTTTTAGAGGACCACTAGGGAGGGAAAAAACTGGAATTCTTAAGATCTTTTATTATAATTACTATTTGTAAATATAGGCTTTTTATCGTGATTGTTGTAATTTATTATTATCAATTTTGTTTTTGGAGGGCCACTGGGGAGAATACTTCATAGTAAAAGGTGTCACCCTCTTAAAATAAAGGTTATTATTATTAAGGCGGATTACAAAGTTGCTACATTTCTAGCGTTCATCGTAGCAGATGAATATGGCGTGCCGCGAAATTTGTCAGCCCCTGAACGTCCAATATATGTCTTTTGTGCAATAGTACGAAAAGCTGACTGAACGATTTAGAAACCCAGCTCTAATTTCAAAGTCACTGATCAATAAGTTCCTGAAGATATCAGCAGATCAGGATGAAAACAATTTGACAACTCGCGCAACATATATTGTAAGAACATTCATGGAGCAGGCTTTAGACCAGCAACTAAAATGCAGCAGATTGATACAAAGCTAGCTCCAAAAATTGCAGTAAGGTGAAGCAGGCAAAAGTGAAAGCTACAACCCAAATAAGTTGACCTTAGCGACCTAGATGAGTGGCTGAAACCGAGAGTCAAGTCGAAGTGATAGCCTTTGGTTGTTCCAGTAATATGCCACGCTGGAGGGCGAGAAAAGCAAAGGGAAATAACAAACAACAAACAAAGGAATCATTCTAAGTAAAGTTAGCTTTTTGTTTGGCTTGGCTCAGTGCGTAGGGCCTCGCTCTCCAGCATGGCAGGTTTGTGCAACAAAAATGACTTACTGCAAAGGGCCTACTTAAAATGAACAAGGCATGGTGTAAAACATGTTTGGTCCGTTTGGGAAGGTGTCGGTAAGAGAGATGACTGTAAATATCTGAAAAATAGTGAGCTAAGCAACGGCGACGAAAATGTCGCTAAAAAATTAAATTTGCCTCATTTCAAATGTTATTGCGTCTATTTGGAGCTGCTTAATTTTTCAAATGTAGGCGATTTCTCTTGGAGTTGAATTCTTAAGGACTTTATCCAGGTTCAGAGAGAAAAAGGAGAATTTGTCGTCGTATGTTCAATTTCTCTATAAAAAGTCGTATGAGGAGGTTTCACTTCATAGTCGTGAAGAAACGTCAAAGAAATGTACTAAGAAGCTTGATGCACGTGCAGCAACTGTTGTTTTCATCTTAAAAAATTAGGGAGCTTTAGCAACGACGACGGCGACGGCAACCAGGACGTCAAAAAAGCAATAGGTTTATTACGCAAAACAACAATTTTGCACGTGCATCATGCTTTTTTGTACATTTCTTTACCGTCCTTGCACGACTACAACGTGAAAATGCCTAATTGCAAGTTTTATGGAGGACGTAAACAAGCGACAACGAATCTCTTTTTCTCTCTCTAAACTTGAGTGCGGTCCTTAAGAAATCAACTCCCGGGAAATTCGCCTACACTTGCCATTTTCAGCAAATTGGAATAAACGCTACAAAGATTGAAAAAACGTGAATTCATTTTAAAACTGACGTTTTCGCTGCCGTTGCCGTCGTCGATGCTAAAGCTCCCTATTGTTTTGTATTGCTGTTTGTGGGCATTTAGAAAATAAAATGGTAAATCTGAATAAATCAAGAGGTTACTACACAATAGAATTACAATACATTACAAAAGAAAGAAAAAAATAAAACAATAATTTACATAAATCCTGATCAAAGGTGAAATCTGAGCAGACGCCATAGTAGGTTTGGCTTTTGAGTTGGTCACTTCAGTTCCCTAGTTTAATGACTGGGTGCATGACTTAGGAGCTTTGAAATTAAGACGAAGAATTCCTTCTCAGTTTCAGTTGAGAGAGTATATAATACAAGTTCTCCCATTGACTACTATCCTGACACGAGAGAAATGGAACTGAAGTGTACCTTCAAGGGATGGCCTCGTCCTCGTGTAGTTTGGTACAATCCAGATAGAAAACAAATCATCAACGGATCTGAAGGTTTTTACATCTCAGAGCAGCTGGTTGGAAAGGATACCTTAACTTCCCTTCTCCGTAATCCTGATATCCAAGAAAAACACAAAGGCGCTTATAAATGCACTGGAATGAACAACGTAACCGGCTGGTCGAGTAAAAAATCAGGGTATATTGACCTGAATTATCGCTGTGAGTCATTTGATTTCTTATTTCTAATACAACACACGGATTCGCAAACGGATTCATAAAAACATAATACTATGTTTCCCCTGTAAGCAATGGAAAGTATCCCATTTAGACTAAGAGGGACAGCTCATTCTGTCTTGATTTAGACGGAATTAGATATTGGCTGTTTCATATTTCAAATAACAGATTAAATAATTCCTAACTGAATTTAAAAAGATGTACTGACAATTTCGTGCCACCTTCCTCTTCCATTCAGACTAAATGGACGCTGGAATTTTTATTTTGTTTACCCCTCGGGTCACAAGGGAAAAGTAAATAAGTAAATAAATAATGATTTAGTGGCGCTATCTCATCCACAAAGTTGTTCTTTGTCTACCATTCTGGCTCAAATTTACCCTGCGCAGCTGGTGGGATTAACGTGGGATTGATGTGTTGTTTTGGTGGCAATGGCGGAATAAGGGTGAGAACCAACAAACTCAACCTGGCCGGCCACATATGATGTTGCCTGAGGAATCAAGCACAGGACAATCATCAATGGGGCGGGAGTGTTCTCACCTGAAAATCAGTAGAACCTCTACATAACCAAGTCCTCGGTATAATTAACAATTATTACATCTATTCCACGAGTGTGCGTTAGATATGAGATGGCGGTTAGCCAACGAGGCGCGTAGCACCGAGTTGGCTATAATCATCTCATATCCAACAAGCGCGAGTGGAATAATTACTCTATTAAAAACGGCCCACAAAATATCGAGAATTCTTCCCGACTTTATTTGTTAACAAAGCGACTTTCATCTTGTTTTTAATTTTGAGCAGACGCGTACAGTTACCATATTTGGAGAGCATGGTATAACGGCTCACATATCATGATGGCTAAGCCAATCAGAGCTCTAGAATTGCATTATCCAATGATTCAATTTTTAATAATAAGCGATACTCTCCTCTCAAACCCCGTAAATCCCGACACGGAAGGGGCCGTACTAAGAAAGAGTCCGTATTAGCGGGGTGACCTTATTAAGCGGGTAGAAAATGTGGGGGCTTTCTGTGGGACAAAGCAAACTGTCCGTAACAATGAGATGTCTGTATTGAGCGGGTTTCCAGACTGGAGCGGGGTTTGACTGTACAATAAATAAAAGGGACCTCGATATAACAAAATCTCTTTATGGCAAGCATATTTTACCAGTCCTTTGGGTCTTCGTTCAGCTGTTCGTTACATCAAGATTCCAATGTAAACTGTTGTGTGATTGTTAAAAAGAGAAAACGAGACCCCGAATAGCTATTGAAATCAACACTTAGTAGCACAGGTCATATTGGTGGGAGGTAAGAGAAGTGGGGTTCATCTGATCAACCGATCATTAGAGCGTCTCTATAGACGGCGTGAGGAGACAAGTCGCATAGGAGGAAACCAGTGGGATAAAATAAATCAACACGTAAAAACTCCAAAGCGTTGTGATGCCCAATATAATGTCACAAATACTCAGGAGGGGAGGGTAAGAGTAAGAATGTTACCCCTTACGGTTGCAGGAAAAACTGGTAACCATTTTAAAATAATATTTGCTCATCATATCTTCTTATCATCTAATACAGGTTTCTTGCCTAAAGCTCCGCAGAGATCTTCTCCCACGCTTTCGGTGACAGCCTACTCCAATGTCAGTTTCAAGTGCTTAGCATTTGTTAGGCCAAGCGACTGTCATGAAAATTCTTTACAGTGGTATTTTAACAACAGGTCAGGGGAACTAAAATCTGGTGAAAAGTATAATATACAAGAAAGGAAAACGAACACCAGATGCATAATAGATTTCATTCTCACCATTGTTAACGTTACTGAAGCAGACGAGGGAAAGTATGAATGTCAGTGGCTCTGCAAAAAGGACCAGCCCAGCTCTTCCAAGTCTTCAATTATCCAGTTGAAAGTATATCCTCCAGAAGAAGGTACTAATACTCCTGTGATGTCTAAAGGTCTTGTGTCACGAAATTTATCAAATTTAAAAAGTGGAAAACGCCACCAAATTGAGAAAAACATAAAAATAACCGCTCAAAACCCAAGGGGGGGGGGGGGGGGGGGAACGGTAGTTACGTAAATGTGTAACTTGTGTGCCAAATGTGTAGTTTTCGCGATCCCAACTTAGTCGCTTTCTATTTTTATGAATTGACCCATTTTTTAGATTGAATGAAGAACACTTTACTTTTCATCTGCAGTACAAACATTCTGGTACCTTTGCTAACCAGAAATGTGGAGAACTGTCTTAACCCAAAACTCCGAAAATGTGCGACCCCATTATAGTCAATCCAGTCGTGAAAATGGGACCCCATCCAGTGGCACATCCCCATTAGCCTCTTATACGGAAGTACCCCCCTCCCCCCCCCCCGCCCGACCTCAGGCTCAAAACAGTAACACAACAAATGCAAAAGGAGTCATGTCATGTGAGAACAAGCTTGAAGGGTTGAAACTGATGGCAACTGACTCGTGTTTCATTAGAAAACGAAGAATCCAGTCCGAAGAATAACTCGCAATTGTATAACAGTAATTTCATTCGATCTAAAATCAAATTGTACAAATATGTTCTATTTAATAAGTGTAATCAAATAATTGATACATGAAACTAGAAAAAGCGAAATAAATTCCGATCAAAGCTAAACGTTGATACAAGCGAAATCACATGGTTCTTGAAACAAACTCAATTTAAGCTATTTTGACTTTGCTTAAAAGGTAACCAAAGAAAGACTAAACTAACAAAACGAAGGTAACATGCAGTTCACTTACTCATCTGTGGCGCGTTTTCTAAAATGTCCTTGAATAGCTGGTAAACTGTTAACACTTTAATCCTTGCAGCACGGCAGTCGGTAAAAAACTTATAAAAACTCGAACAAAGCGGGTACTTTTCCTACTTTTGCCAGCAAGATTAAATATAAAAATTCCTTCAATAGTTCTTTTACTACGTTAACACTGAGGTTTTAGAAAACTCAAATAGCCTAAAAGTTTTTCAAAGTTCATTTTTTTTTGGCCTGCAACTTTAGATACAGGGTCTGAAATTACATGTTCGTGCATGAGTTTTTGATATTTTTGTTGTTGCTATTGTTTTAAATCATCCATCTTCAGGTCTGTGAATAGGGTAGGAAAAGTCGTACTCTACCGAAACGGGTCTACAGCGAATTCCATAAATACGTGCACTTGAAATTTCCTTTTAAACGGATAGGGCAATTGGAGGGTAAAGTTTACTTCTGTTTTTGAAATAATTATAGTGTAAATTATAGCTGAAATTTCTACTCGTGTGGGGCTATTTATTACTAGGTGGCAGACAGCAACTCTGTCGCGATACCCATTAAGGGGACGGCGAATCGTAACACCCTCCTTTATCTGCATAATCGTTTCACATGATACAATAGCCAAATTAGAATCCAGCATTGCATCTGGGTTGAGTAATGTATAAGGTTCCAGACTTCTTATATTTTAGGGCAGGTTTTGCACATGCGCAGTTGCATTAAAAGAATGACTAGCAAATGGTTCGTATCGTGTTGTTGTTTAAGACCAGAATATTTCAATTTTGGCGACGAGGATGGCGCTTGTAGGGCAAGTTGGAGAGTATGTGAACGGTACAGAAGATATCGCAAGTTATATCGAAAGAGTGGAATGGCATTTTGCGGCGATTTATGTCAAGGCGGATTACAAAGTTGCTACGTTTCTAGCGTTTATCGTAGCAGATGCATATGGCGTGGCGCGAAATTAGCTAAATTGTTAGCCCCTGAACGTCCAATATATAAGTCTTTTGTGCAATAGTATGTAAAGCTGACTGAAGGATTTGGAAACCCAGCTCTAATTTCAAAGTCACTGATCAATAAGTTCCTGGAGATATCAGTAGATCAGGATGAAAACAATTTGACAACTCGCGCAACATTGTGAGAACATTCATGGAGCAAGCTTTAGACCAGCAACTAATATGCAGCAGATTGTTGCAAAGCTACCTCCAAAAATTGCAGTAATCTGAAGCAGGCAAAGTTAAAGCTACAGCCCAAAAAAGTTGACCTTAGCGACCTGGATGAGTGGCTGAAACCGAGAGTAAAGTCAAAGTGATAGCCTTTGGTTGCTCCAGTAATATAGAGAATCCTGAACAAGAGAAACCCAAGTCAAATTCAGACAAATCGAAGTGGCTCAGGAGGAAGAACATGCGAAGACTCACTCATGTATTGTTTTGAGCGCTAAGAAAAACATGTACTGACTTTGTATGAAACCTGGAAGAATCAACTGCAAGTGAACGATGGTGATTATAAGAGAAGATGGGTTTGTGCTTTAGATGCCACAGTAGAGGAGCTCGTCGGCTGAGACATTCCAATCCTCGCAAGAAGCCACAGGAGAGACGTCATCACCTGGAGTACCAAATAATCACACAAGCTGTTGAGGTTCTGAAGACTTGAACCGGTAAGTGTACCACGCCCTGAAAGGGTAGCGCTGCAGATGATACCCACTATATTGATGGTGGGTCTGGGTCGTCCTTCCTCAAGAGGAGATCGCTGATATACTGGGTTTGTACGTACTCTGTGTTGCTGCTTTTGGAGCGAAGTCGAATGTAACGGATAGCAAAACTGTAACTTTCCGCCACCCCTGAGGGTATGAATGGAGCAACGAGAAGCAATTTTTTGTTTGTGGAAATTTGTGAAATAAAAGCAATTGATTGGTCCGTCAATGGAAGAAATTAGATCATAATGGCGACTTGGAGATCATAAAGCCAGTTCAACATATTGAAGTTGATTGAGAAGTGATTATTATGAGGAACTCATTTTACCACTTGAATATCGCAAAGGACATCTGGGGGAGCCTGTAAGAGTAAGGAAAACCACTCACATAGACAATAGTTGGAAATGTCTCGGATGAAGCAAACGAGTGTCATGAGGCTTGCCATGTTTACACATCCCATTCCACCTTTACTCTAGAAATGAGGGCCGATGAGCTAATGCAGAAGATGTGGGACGAAGACATTGTGGGAATTGCTGATGAAAACAAGCGCTTGACAGCGGAGGAGGAGCTTGCTGCGCGCAAAGAGGCACAATCAAGGCGTTATGCTGAGGGACTATGAAGTGGTAATTCCATGGAAGGACGATGATACTCCGTTGTGTTCAAACAGAAAGACTGCTGAAGACTGACTTATCTCTTAAGAAACACCTTCAGCCAAGACTGGAGGTTGCTGAGAAATACTGCCGGGTGAAAGAAGCCAAGGTATAAAAGAATGAACCCAAGGGTTACATCCGAATTACATCCAGTTGGTACCTACCTCATTTTCATGTAGTGAGAGAAGACAAAGAGACTACGAAAGTGAGGATAGTCTACTATTCAGTAACTATATAAGAAGGAATGAGCCATAATAGCATGTTGCCTGGACAAAGCTGAGGAAGATGTTTTTTTTTTTTTTTATGCGCTATTGCGTTTCAGCAGTTATCTTGTGGCCCTGGTAGCAGATCTGACGGAAATTTTTTCACAAGTTATCATGGCAAGGCAAGACGGAGGGTACCACCCCTTCCTGTGAAGGTGGAGGTTACACCTCTCTAGACTTCCAGAAGTCTATGAAGCAATGAGCTTGATGTTCGATGACCGCGCCTCACTTTATCTTGCCCAGTACGTTGTGCGACAACATGCAGAAGATAACAAAAATGACCACCTGCTAGCAATAGCCGTAATCCTATCACAGGTGTATGTACGTGGATGACATTATGACTTCATTGAGCACTAACGATGAAGCGATGATAGCTCGAGAAGAGCTTTAAGGGAGCCACTTGGCAAGGCAGGCTTCAAAATGGGGTCTGGGGGTAATAACAGGCCAGAACTACCTTGCATGAAAGCATAAGGAAAGCAATAAGATGCTGAGACGGATGTGTTTAACTTCAAGTTGAATCGCCTGCAGGATGTTGTCTATACCAAGCGAAGTTAGAGGATGCTAGAGGAGGGATGGATATGCAGGGAACATGGTTACCGGGTTTAAAAAAGGATGACCTAAAGTAGACGTATCAAGAATGGTTCAGTGAGTTACCAGAATTTTTCAGAGGACAGCTTTCAAGGTGCTATCGCATTGCTGAGAAAATTGTTGTTTACACATCTATTCATACAATGGTAGACGCGTCCCTGTTGGCACATGCAGATGTAACTTACGTTGGGCACAAATATGAAGATGCAGCTCGAGAAGAAGAAGGGAAGCAGGTTAGAGCTCTTGGCAAGAAAGAAAGGTGTAAGAGTTGTTAGAGATTCCCTTCGAGAGCTGTACACTCTGAACAAAGATAGTAAGAGTGTCTTTTTCTGGATCCAGACTCAGAGGCCATGAGGGCGAGAGGAATAATTGTTTGAGTAAACTCCAACTAGTTGGTAAAAAAATATCGAGACAAAACAACTTTAGCTAGTTAAAGCTAGACTTTATTCGCTACTAGTGAGCTATAACATATAGCCTAGTAGTAGCTCAGCCTATCAGAACGCAGCATTGATAATAGACCACTAGCTGGACTTTAATAACAGATTTATCAGACGCCTAATCCTAGACAGTGGAGACATGTACAAGACTTTTGTCGCCAACCGAGTATCAAAGATTCATCAGACGCCTAACCCCAGATAGTGAAGAGACTTACAAGACGTTTGGTACCAGATGAGTATTGGAAATTAATCAGACGTATACCTAGAACCTCAATAAATTGGCGTTTGATCCCAGGAGCCGTTGGATACTGATTCTTTACCTGCTAAAGCTGTTCTGGAGATACTGGAGAGAAGAGTTTCTGGCAACACGTAATACCCAAATGAAATGGAGGGAGGCGACGAACAACCCAAAAGTTGGGGATGTCGTGTTCGTTGTCGATCAAAATGCTCCAATCGGTCGGTGGTAGTTTTTCCGCATCAGGATGGACAGGTAAGCGTTGTGCAAGTGGGTATAAGGGGCCAGAAGCTTATCCACCCAATAACACGACTGTGTCCATTGAACGTCGCTGACCAACCATAGTCCTAAAGAGAGGAGCTGAGGATCCGGAGCTCCTTGTAAGTTCTAGGTGATACCCCTGCGTAAGGGACTGTAACTAGTCAAGTAAAAAAAAAGTTCCCTGAGCACACGGAAAATTGGCTGTTCTGTGTTCTTGTTTGAACCAGGCTTATGAAAAGAATTTCTCACGCCTGAGAAAATCCAAGAGGTGAGTTTCATACCGCCATGTATCTTTCCAGATTTCCATATACCACACCTTCCAGGGGCTTTACCTTCCTTTACTGCGTTGATGGCATCCAACAGTTCCTTGAATTCATGTTTTTCCTCAAGGCATGCAATGTTTACGGGTCAGCAAATACAACTATGCCAGCAAACGCGTCGACGAAACAGGTCAGCACGACATCAGTATATGCATTTGCGTGGAATAAATACGAGTTTGCTCTATTTACGCCCACTCTTGGGTCTGCTCTAATGTTCCTCCCCGAGAAGGGACTTTTTGGGGGCTCATTTCCCAAACAGCGGTTGGTATTCAAGCCTAATTGCGAGTCAAAGTTATTCGAACTCAGGAGCTCTCAGGGGTTGAGCTTTTTTATCAGCGAAACACCTGTAAAACAGATTACATTTAAGAGCGGCTTTCCGTAAATATCGACCCACTGTCGGCATAAGTTCAAAATTTGGTTTCGCTCATTTTTGGCTCATCGATAACCCTTAATGAGTAATGAAACATGCTGTTGTTAGTTTTCCCAACTAAAGTGTTCTTTTGTTAAAATTCGAGAAAACTCATTTTGCCCGTTCGGAGCTCAAAATCCACTTCCGGTAAAGCGAAATTTTACACAAATTTCATTGACTCGTACGTCAAACCACCACGATTTGGCAGCCTCTGAAAAACATGAATAGTTTTAATGACCCTTTCTTTCTTATATAACAAGATAAATTTGAGAAAAATGTCACAATTTTGTGGCCGAAAAGGTATTGTTAAAAATAGGCCGTATTGACAATTTCTACCGTTTAAAATTATAAGGATAAAATAATGCAAATTTTTACAATGCGCTATTGCCGGTTTTCAGTGTCGCGCCATTCAAAATAGATCAAAATGGAAATCAAAACCGTTTAATAGATAAAGTCCAGAATCTGGGAAATGAAAGGAGGTACATATACAAAGACCCTCGCCAAGATTCAGGTCAGAGGAATATTTCGTATACGAGATATCCGAAGAAATGTTTTACCCGAACTTATAGAGATTTGTATGGAGACGCCATGCTGGTGCTCACTTGGATGAGCTCCAACATGTCGGACGGAAACCAACAGAAACATCTGTTACCGAGTTTTGCTACAAAAGCGTGAATTTATTCTTCGAGAAACTCATAAACATTAAAGTAATACTTTTTCTAATACATGAACTGTTTAAATAGCAAAATTTCCTGAAATAATAAATAAAATTTCCTTTCTTGGCCGTCATGTAAATGCCGCGTCACGCAAAAGCTTAGAAAGTCAAGCGTACTCTATCACAAACCAAGAACCCTTTTGAAGCGTAAATTTGTATGAAGATTAGTTTTCAGCTGCTCTAATGCATCATAAAAGTAAAATCTCGGTAGGATCGATAGTTTTTAAATTTGAATTTTAGTGACGTCATGTGAAAACCAACAATAACTTAAAATTTCGCAAATTGACTCTCTACGGCTTGACTAGGCCATAATCTATCAGAAAATCGAAACAAAGCTCTGGGAAAATGATTTTAAGTAGCCCGCAAGACCTCGAGTTCAACCCCAATTTTGCGAAAAATCGCGACATTCCAGGGGTTAATAATAGCGTTATACGGCCCGTCACACCAGTGTTACCGATATACGCTTTAAACAATTTAATATACCTTTTTACCGATACGGCGGCCATATTGAATTAGCTCGATTAAAGGAGTATTATAGGATGCCCAGGGGGCATGAGCACATTTCGTTTGTATTTTTGAGCGCTTTTCGGGACATTTTTTCTTAAAGTTTTCTTAGAATAAGATTGTAATGAGAGAGAAGATCCTTGTGCCGTGTTTGGATGTAATAATGATCGCCTTTTTCTAGTTTAGTATTAGAAATATGGTCTTTCACTGTATATTTGTCGGGAAAAAGGCGATCATTATTACATCCAAACACGGTACAGGGATCCTTTTTCCCATATTTCCCATATTCCCAGTTTCAGACTGGGTACTTCCCTCAAAAAATGGTATATAAACAGCAAAAAAATCAAAAAAACTAAAACTGTTTACTGAGCGAATTTTTGCATTGCGGAATATTTACAAATTAAATCACTGCCAAACAATGCCATTTGTTTTATAAAAACTAGTTTCCTTGAAGCAATAAATATTTTCGACTAAGTATTGGTGCAATTGTTCTTTTCGAAGTTTTTATCTTACGGGCTCTCAAAACCCGGAGAGTACTCTACAAATTTTTATACGGGGAGGCTCCGCCCCGAGGTCCAACCCCTAACGCTTTAACATACCATTTTTCACGAAAAAGGTAGCCCTTTCGTATAACTTCTATTGACAAATGGTACCCCTTCAAAATACCTCTTTTAACTGTTGTAAATACATTGTTTTTTAAATGGGAATCAATCACAAAAATATAACGTTTTCCCGACTTTATAAAGCCATAAAATTCATCTGTTCGGCCCTTTCACAGACCGAAATGACCGATTTCTCTACCCTTTCATATACTACAGCGAGTAAAATCCCTACCCTTTTATATACCTGAAGCCTGAAAAAGGTACCCCTTGCGGGCGGAGCCTCCCCGTATAGGCCATTATAGGGAGTACCCCCCTCTCCCGGATCTCAAAACTGAAAAAAAACTACGTGGATGCCAAAGAGGAGCCTATATACTTGTATGACATCGTGTGTGAATCATGAAAGCTAATGCATGGTGCTTTGCCAGGCTTAGCAATAACTCAGTTTCGGGTTGTTTTCGACGTTTCAGTGGAAAATTCTTGAAACAAACAGAACGTCTGTAAAGGCATTCGGCTATTTTCCTGTTGGAAAATTCCAGGCAGAAATTTGGATTTCATTTCTTCAAACCCATTTTCGAATATTAGTCTCAGGCTTTCGCGGTCGTTTTTCGTGTTAAACGAAACTGACTTAGGCAAATGGTAAACGCGATTACCCGGAGCGGAATCAAAATTCATCAGTCCTGAATTCTTTTCACTATTTGCCGAAACCGTGAAGCGACCGGTTTATCCATGTAAATAGTAGAAAAGCCTTGTGTCCAAAAGCCTGCGATACAGCTTCCTCTCATCGCTATCTATCTGCCGCTAGGGACGTTTCGTCAAAGAGCGGTGAGAGGGGGATGCATCGCAGACTATGCGTCATCTATATTAAGTACCTTGAGGGGCCTTGTTAAGTGCATAGTAGATCTTAGCAATGGCTAAGGGGCGGAGTTAGGGAGAGAGGGCGAAAGATCCTCCTACTCTTTCCCTTTTACTCTCCTCCGTTTGTTTTCCGCCATTCCCCATTTCGCGCCACTGTCCACTATCCACTGCCCACTACGCCTCGAACAGGCTAGTTCATAGTGGGCCAGAGAGTGTTTTCGAAGCCGATGCAAGGGATCTATAGATGTCCATAAGGGAGCATTTGAAATTTAAAAGGTCATACTCACGCTGCAACCATTCCTTTTTTCGCATGCCTAAAACACCACTTTTTTTCTATTTTCCGTTTTGCTGTAGAGGAAAGTTTTTCGCGATTTGTTTTTGATGATGGTGTTTCATCGTCGATCGAAACGAGTTAAAATATTTTCTGAGACGTTCGTTACAAAGTACCCTTATAAGCGTGGTCATAATAATTCAAAACGTACATGTAGACTTATACATAATTACTTAAAGGGGAAAACTCGCAAGAAAAAAGAATGTTCTAATTAGTTGATATATATTGGTTGTCCCCGTCTTAAATTTAAGTATTTATGCCTTTTGACTGATGCTTAAATCAATAAATCACACCACTGTACTTGTTTAAAGTCTGTTTTCCTTGGGCTCGGACGTCCACGTCTTGCGGACGTCGCTCAAAAAGGCCGACTTCTGGGCAATTCTTCACTATATATTGTATCCAAACAAAATGACTCTTCTAAATAAGATAAGTGCATTGATAGATGTAATATAGATTGTATGCTAGAATTTGGCATGTCATCAACTTTGAATGGAATGTTTAAGGTATCATCCAGGGTAAAAAATCATAATTTTTCGAAATTTGCAATTTTTAAATGATTAAATAGAGCTAATCAAGAGCTTTCTTTAAAAAAAAATTCGAGGAAAAAATGTTTTTTTCTGTGCAGACTTATGGAGCGCAAAAGTTTTTTCTATGGCGCTAATTATTTTAATTGATCGTTGACAAGTCCTATCATACTTGATACGCATGTCGCTGTTGAACCAAGCTAATCACGCAATTTGACAGAAATCGTGGTCTACACGTATAGTACTCACTGTTTTTCCCTGGATTTTGGAAGTGAACGCCTCCAAAGAAAAAAAAAAAGCTTGTCCGTTTTTCGTACACTACTACAAGACGAAAGAAGACGACAAAATCGTTTCGCAAAGACTGGGCTTCGAAATTAGCAGAGAGTGACAAGGGCTACTACTACAATCAAGAAAAATGGCTAAAAGATGACAAAGCTCCTGAAAAACCATTGAAACCACCGCGGAATCGAGTTTAACGAGTTTCCTAGTGAGCGGGGCAAGCTTTTTTGGCCGCGAAGCGGTCAGGCGGGCAACGAAGTCGCGAGAGGTCCCGCGCCATATAAAAATCGGACGAAGGACTGTTTTGAAAGTCTGTTGTAGCGAGAGAGAAGCTTTAAGAAAAACTCCAGGAAGAGGTTCGTTGTCAATTTTTCCAGGGAAGTGTCGAACTTTTAGAAAATGTATCGAGTAAAAGTGGGCTTGGCTCAACTTGGCTTGCCCGGTGCGAAAATGAAAACTGCCGTCGCAAATAAGTAATGATGCTTTCTATACAATAGAAAGGATCGAACAGAGCAGAGCCTTTGAAATAAATTGTTGTCGGGTTTCGTTTTTAACCTTTTCCTGCTGTGTCACTATTGTTGTCCTTTCTCTGGTATGCATCAACATTGACAGCTTTGGTGTTATAATCTGTTATAATCTCGTCACGGGTAATACGCCACCAAAACTCTTTTCCACTGTTTTCTCGAAATGAAAATCAGGGCAATTTGAGGGTACGTTTTAAACTCCAAGTCGACAACCCGTGAACCAACTTGGCCGAAATTTGGCCAACTTACTGTCGGATAGTTTTTCTAAAAAACCGTGTCTGCGAATTTTGATTTCTTTTTTCGTTTTCGAGTTAGAGTAGTTTTTTCACAGGTAGTGCTAATGATTTGCTGTCCCTAATTTCAACTGCTTATAACAAAAGAACAAACGCACTTGACAAACATCTGAGACCCAGTTTTTAAGTCAAACGTGTTAAGAAGCGAATGCGATCTTAATTGTCTTCTTCCGTTTATTTTTGGCTGGCCTGGACTTAAATTTACAGTGACACCCACTTTCACAAAAAGCTTCTCATTTCTAAATCGCGTTAATATTTTGATTTTTTAAAAGGAATAAGCAATAATCTGGAACTATTAAGCTTTCAGAAAATGTACGGTTTATTGGGATATTTATCAAAAGCAAAAGCGCTAGCGCCGATCAACGAGAGGAGGGTGCTTGAGGGTGGATGATACCTTAAGTGCATCTATCGTTAACACCGTTGGCGTGACGGGCCGTGTAACGCTATTTTTAAACAGCGGAATGTCGCGATTTTTCGCGATTAGGGTTGAACTCGAGGTCTTGCGGACTACTTAAAATCGTTTGCCCAGAGATTTGTTTCGATTTTCTGATAGATTGAGGCCTAGTCAAGCCTTAGAAAGTCAATTTGCGAAATTCTAAGTTATAGCGCATTGTAAAAATTTGCATTATTTTATCCCTACAATTTTAAACGGTAAAAATTGTCAATAGGGCCCATTTTTAACAATACCTTTTTGGCCACAGTATTATCACAGCTTTCACAAATTTATCGTCTTGTAAGAAGGAAAGGGTCTTAAAAACTATCTGTGTTCTTCAAAGGCTGCCAAATCGTTGTGGTTTGACGTTCGAATCAATGAAATTTGTGTACAATTTCGTTTTACCGGAAGTAGATTTTGAGCCCCGAACGGCAAAATGAGTTTTCTCGAATTTTGACAAAAGAACACGTTATTTGGGAAAACTAACTACAGCATGTTTCATTACTCATTAAGGGTTATTGATGAGCCAAAGATGAGCGAAATTCGAATGATGAAGTTGTACCACAAAAAGTCGATTTTGGTCGATATTTAAATTGGTGTTAGAAATATGTTGATGATATTACTTACAGTCGGAAATATGCAGTAAGAATGCTAGAAAAATACTCGATTTGTTGAAAACAGGGACCGCATGGAATCGTTGGGTAATGATGAAATTTCACCCCTGAACTGCCCCAAGTATGAAATGGTTAGGGATGACGTAAAACAGAAAATGCCCGAAGACATTAAGTGACATTTACTGCACCTTTATACTTCTACTGTTGTGCGTTTCGTCTGTTCAGGGACATTCTGTGAAGCAGCTGTTTTGAAGTATTAAAAAATGCAATTTACATTTCTTTGTCTCATTTTGTTCTCTTAAACAAGCGTCATAAACTCTGACCACGAAAGAGAAAACATCGAGTTTGACCAGACACTCGGTAAGCGTGGATTTACGTGTTGAGAGGCGAATAACAGTGTATAAGCACTTTGAGGGTTTGCCAGACACATGTTTATCATTCACAAATCTTCTTTTGCATTAGCTCTCCCTCACTACATGAAACTCATCCTAATGCAATCGATACAAGTAAATCTTTGATCGGAAACGATTTTACAGACATACACAAATCACTTTGGGGAAATTATTGAGAGGCTTAGTCTAAAAACAAGAAAGTTTTATTAAGTGAACGCTTGAATCAAGCTAGCTTATTAGCAGAAGGATGCACGATTACAGAAATTTGCCTACAATTCATTTCTGTGCTGACGTATTCCCTCTCTAAAAATTTCCCTATTCATCTCCAAAATCATTCTCCGGCTGTTAAAATGAATTGCGTGTAAGAGCGACGGTCAGGAAATATCGACCATCGAGTGGCAAGAGTTGAAAAATCGATTTCCTTCATTTTTTGACCATAAATGGCTTTTAGGTAGATAAGTAGTCTGATGTAAGTTGTTCTCGCAAAAAGCCTTTTATTTTCGAGAAAAGTAAGAATATCAGTTTTCGTGGTCGGAGTCTCAAAATGGCCGTATTTTCAACCCGAAATTTGATAACATTAACTCTCCTCGCGTTCGCAAATAAAGCTGCAAGGAGAACAACGGTCGCCTGTAACGCGACACCGGCGCGTCACCCATGGTATGTAAATTACATTACACCCTTCCCTCCTAACTATAACATGAGTTTGAGCCGCCTGTGACTTGTCGAATGCTTTCAATGATCATTTCTCATCACAGGCGGCCCAAACTCACGTTACGAGGGAAGGGTGTAATGTAATTTACATACCATAGGTGACGCGCCGGTGTCGCGTTACAGGCGACCGTTGAAAATATAAGAGACTTTGCATGAGAAAGATATTACTGAGATCTGCAAACGCTAATTACCGCGAAAACTTACTTTTTCTTAAATGAAATGAATAAAAAACACTTACCTGCAATGTATTCCACTGCATTTTGGTGCCTGTTTGTCGTTTTACTGATTTTTTTGGCTTTATTGCGTAACCGCTGTTACTCCTTTCATAGAACGAAGTGAAGGCTGGTCACTTCGATCTGTCGGGGTCCTGGACCAGTCGCAACAAGAATGCGGTTTTTTTTCGCCGAAATTCAAATCCACTGCAAACTTTTCAGCTCCAGCCGGGCCGCCTGTGTTCTCATCAGTAGGACTTAAACTTGCTAATGACATCACATTATCTAATAACAATGACCACGGTCATCGGGAATATGTCAAAGGCATTAACAATAGATTCGAGTTCCGCCCTACTGATAGTGGACAGGCTTTAAAGCTACTGAATATACTAGTAATAGTTGACACTACAACTGCCCCCGCTCTGTATATTGTCGGTCAATAGCATTCTTGCTCGATGTTTAGCTCTTTGAAATATACTGATTCATAAGATTTTCACACATATTCCATACAATAGGTGAAATAAATACAGGAAACGCAAGGTTCCATGCACAGTTTCAGGTCGATTTACACAGCTTTGATCAAAACTTTCTCAGTTTCGACAATAGTTTATTCTAAACCATAAGAAATGATTTAATTAGAAGTTGAATTTTTCGCTATTTCCCTTTCACGTTTTACATTCAGTTCATTTTATTTGCCGGAAAGGAAGCCTTAGAAATTAAAAGGACGTTTGATCAATTGACACTCGCGCATTCTAGTCTTATTTTAAACTTTATAGCGGAAGGACATCTGTGAGCAGGGAATAAGTCAGCACAGAATTTGATTGTCGGCGAATTTCTGTAATCGTCCATCGTTCTGCTAGTGAGAAACTAGCCGTTGTTCACTCGTCTTGCTTGTTTGGGGCTGAATCAGTGCATGGAATCTTGCGTTTTCTGTTTTTATTTCCCCAATATGATATCAATGTGAATCTGTAAATTTCAAAGAGCTACACAAGAGTCATACAAAGGCAAAGGATACAATTGACCGAAAAAAGAAAAAGGGACGTTGTAATGAAAACTACATTAGACACAAGCATATATAAGAACCAACACCGTAACTCATATGTTTACCTCTATTAGTAATCGTATTTCTTTCTCTTTTCATTTGAAAGTAATATGTTGAGGACGTTTCCCCTTTATCAACTTTATTTGCAGATTCTTCGACACCATCGTCACAAAAGACCACAAACTCAACTTCAACAGGTCAGTGATGTTAAGGGGTGGTCACTAAAGTATAGTGTTACAATGGGACTAATTGCAGTGGCGGATCCAGACTTTCAGATAAGGGGGTGGGGGGGGGGGGGGGGGGGGGGTCATCCAGATCTTGAGATAAAGGGGGGCGGCCTTAAAAATTTTTTTTTTCGACCTATCAGGCCTCAGTTTGGTCCAAAAATAACAGGGAGGCCCGGGCCCCCCGGGCCCCTTCCCTGGATCCGCCTCTGAATTGCCAACCAAATCTAAAAATAGTATCCAGATCTTATCGCTTTTCAAATAACATGAAACAATGGAAGAAAACAGAACCACCCTGAGTCGGCCCCTGAGTCGCACGACTGTTATGGGGATTCAAAAGTAATTACCGGGTGTCAGTAAAACGCAGGGTCGCGGGCAGGGCCGAGGTCGGGGTCTATTTCTTTATTTAAAGAATACTGTTTTAGGGTTAGTATTAGGGTTATGCTAGGGTTAGGTTTAGGGTTAGTGTCAACCCGAACCCTAACCCTAACCCTAAAACAGTATTCTTTAAAAAGACCCCGACCCGCGTTCTACTGACACCCGTACTTACCAACAAGTTGCATCGTGCTCCAGTCTGAAGACACATTTTCACAAATTAACAAAATATAGTGTATTAATCCCGGATAGACGCAAAGGTAACCCAGGCTCTGTGATAGTACCACAGTACGGTTCCAGTAAAATTCCCGGGGGGGGGGGGGGGCTCCGCATATAAAAGGGATGGGGATGCTCGTCGGAAATTTTGAATTAAACCCCTAAAGGAGACCGATCTGGGCGTGGCCCAAGCTTTTTTGATCCCTAAAAGAGGCCATTATATGCATGGAGTAAATAAAACGAATTCAAAATATACATGTGAAATATATACCTGGATTTTTGAAAACCGGGTTAGCAAAAATATTAACTCATTCTACTACTTGGTGATTTAAAACAACCAAACTCATTCAAAGGCCGATTAAAAGCCTTTAACTGACGCCGGGCAGTAAGTTAATGGTCCCTAGAAGCATTCCAACGAGTCCAAATTTATAATGACGCAAATTTTAGAACATGTATTCAGCAAACTGACTTCGCGAAGTTTCAAACCGGTGTCATTTCAGTCCAGAATTTTTAAGTTGAGTGAACTGCAGCGAACGAGTGCCTGGTTAAGGCTTACAAAACAACTCAAATAGTTAGCAAAACACTACTTTTTTCGCGGTCCGATAAACAACACGATTCCGCATGAAATAGACAACAAACTAAATGAAACATAGTGCACGAATTGTCACCTTCATCTGCAAAAACCGGCCTATGGTGCAATGCCATTAGAGTCCGCTGAAACTAGACCTAGATCCAATTTTCCTGAGTCGAGAGTTACTTTTCCAAGGTACAATCAGCTAAGCTAAACACCGACGAAACAATATTAATGGCTGGCACAGAATATTTTTATTCAACCACGCGATTACATACCTGTCAACACCATGCGGAAATCACACAAGCACACACTTTCGCGGCACTGATAAGACTATCCACAACGACGCATAATCTTCTCACGTTTAACATAAGCGAAATATCATCGAATAACTCGGAAAAACTCAGCCTATTGCCAGATAAACACCTCTGGGCTTTTCTCTTACACTCGTCTTCTTCAAGTTCCCGGATGTAGAGTCACACGGTCGGCGGTCTTGGCCCGGGTCAAAGTTCACCTGCAATTTTGCTCTCACCTAATTCATTTGACTCCTAAGAGCCTATTCCCGAGGCCAAAGACTTAGTGGTCACCTTAGAAAAGCGAACAATATCTACCTTCCTGTCTCAGCCCCGATCAGGGTGATTGATCCGTTTAGCCAAATGAAACGATAATATAATACGATATTGGACGATGCAGACTTTGCGAATCGCAGTAACTTTGTCCCATCTCAGAGCTTTACATGATGCTCTCAGGGAAACTTTTCTCAAGGTGCCATAGAAAACTAAACTGCGATAAACGGCACCGAAACCAGCTTTAGGCGCGCGTTGATTTCAAAATAATGAATTTTTCCTACTTGGTGATATGAACGCCGATATGGCCTCAACCAATTACGACAACAATGTCCGTCAACTAATAAACATTGCTGATATTTATGGCCTCCACCAACTCATTTCTGAGCCTACTCGGATAACAGATAAATCATCTACTCTGATTGATTTAATTAAATTTAATTTAAATTGTCCTGAGAGGGTAGTCTGTTCCGAAGTTGCCCATATCAGTATAAGTGATCACAGTTTTGTTTATGCGTATCGCAAACTTTCCATTAACTTCCGAAAGGGGCACACTTTAATAACGTACAGAAACTTTAAAACTTTCAATCGTGCCAAATTTCGTAACGATATCTGCAATGAGAACTGGGAATTTTCGGCTCCAGCTCTTGATCCCAACCAAATGTGGATAGAGTGGAAAATCAAATTTTTACAAATTGTTGACAAACATGCTCCGATTCGCATTAAGCGCGTTAGATCTAAAAATTCTCCGTGGATTACTGCTGGTTTGAAAGAACGCATGCATAATCGTGACACATTAAAGATCAAAGCAATCAAGTCATATGATCTGTACGATTGGGCCAATTTCAAAGGAATGCGTAACAAAGTTAATACTGAGATTAAAGCTCCTAAAGAATTATTTTACAATAATAAGTTTACCGAAACTAATGGCGACCCGCGTAAAACGTGGCAAATCATCCACGATCTTACATCTCGTAAGATCGTTAATTTACCGATCAAAGAAATAAATCTAAATGGTACTTCTATATCTTCTATATCAAACCCTTTGCGTAATGGCGGCTGATCGCTGTTGGAGAGCTCCCTGGTTTGTGTGCCTGGTACTATATTTCTACCTCTGTTTCACTGGTAGCAGCTATCAGAAATGTAAACAACGACAGAGCCAAGTATTGTATACTTCTAATCTCTTATTTACACCAAGAATAGCGAGTTACATTTACCAAACACGAAACGTCAGCGCGGCGAAGACAAACGGGTCCGTGTCTTACTCATTGCGCGTTCTCCTCGGATGTCGATTAGCGCTCAATGCCTCAATTTTGCTGCTACTTATTCAACTGGCTAATGATGTCGAAGTTCAGCCTGGCCCTTGCCTAGCTCAGCGGACAAATGGTCTGCGTATTTGCCAATGGAACGTCCAACGCTTAACAGATAGCAAGCTTGAAGAGATCCGGTCACTCTTAACTCGACCTGGCAATGAACATGATAGACTGGATATTCTTATTCTATCTGAGACCTTTTGCACCCTGTAAAATAACTTCGAATCGTATACTGTAATTGAAATTGCTTTAATTTTCTTTGTGCCTATTTACAGTATAACCTAGCCCCGATGTCGATGTTGAAGAACGTTGCTTGAATCGAAAAACTGCACCGATCATGTGAATATACATTAATTAGTTTCAAATGTCAATCGATTAGATCAAAGGTTCACTGTACAAACAAAACATTACATAACGAGTCGCAAAAAACGTGACAGTTCACTTGGGTCCGCGTGTAACGTGCGCGAAGA
>NC_133203.1:36035300-36037800 GCF_958299795.1 Porites lutea | reverse complement strand
CGATTCTAACCTTTGTCGTTTCGCGATCTCTTCGCACGACTGCGTGATGTGGTGAGTAGTGAATTCGTCTCGTGCTAAGGTTGCCTTCCCTTGGCGTTTGATCTTCGGTCTCCGGCACAATTTCGACAATCCCGTTCTTTCTTTGCTCTTGAATGATATTGTCGTATTCCTTCAGCAAATTCGGCTCACTCTTCAATTTCGAATGCAAAGATCGTAATCTCGTTACACACATCCCATAATTGTTAGATTGTGGTAAACAGTCACCCTTCCAAGGCAGGCCGACTTCATAATGACTACCATTAAACTTAATTTCTCCCTTTCGTTTGATTAATTCGCTTTCACAGTCGGTGACAATTCCTAGGCTTTCAACGTCCCAGAATCTTTTCAGTATATCTACCATCTCGCCGCTTTCCTTTGCTCCGTTTGAAAAATGCGGTTCTCCAGATATGACCAAATTGGAAACGACATTAGGTTCGTTTTGTGAATTGTTGGTGGGTCCAGAAAGAAGCCAGCCAAATTTGGAAGAGACTGCTGTTGGACCAGAATCGCCTCGAATCGTTTCACCACTGACCAAATCCCAATAATAGTCTGATCCAATAAGGATATCAATGTCTCCACAACTGTCATCCAAACTATCCGCTAGAGCTAGACCCTCCAAATGAGGATAGTTTACTTTAACCTTGGAAGGCAATGGTGAGCAAATAGTGGGATAACTCAAGGCGGTAATTTCGGTTTCTTCGCCAACATGATTTTTAAGTCTGAGTCTAACGAGTTCGCAGCTTTGCCTTTGAAATGAATTCACTCCAAAGGTGTTCAAGTGTAGTGTCTCAGTTTTCATAGGCTTCAAATTTAACTTTGACTTCAAATTGCTTGTTATGTAACTTCGCTGGCTTCCATTGTCAAACAATATACGCACGTGGGACGATTTCGAGTTGTCCTCATTAAAGGCAATACCCTTCGCTGTCTGGAGAAGAACTGTTCCTTTGTTTCTAACAATGTTCGTTGTAGTCGTGTTGGTAATATCCCCTTCAGGTTGGTTTCTCTTCCTTTCGCTGCTGTCACAAGGTGAAAGCGTCGGGCAAATTGACTGATGATGGCCACGTTGTTTGCAATGGCGGCAAACCTTCTCATCTTGGCACGAACTAGCAATATGCCGGACCTGGAGCCAAACACTTCAAACATCTTCGTTCTTTCATCAAAATTTCCTTGCGTTGAACAAGTTTTTGAACCCTTTCACAGGAGGCAGAATAATGCAATTCCTTGCAATAAACACATCGGGGAATATTTTTCCCGCCGTTTTGCTTGGCAAACAACGCGCTTGCGGTGGGAATTGGCGGTTTTCCAGTAGAAGGCTTGCGGTCGTTTTCACTTGTTTTTACTTGTTCGCTGGTTTCTCGAGCTTCAACTTCTTTCTTAATCGTTAGTAACAATTCTTCGATTTTCCATACTTCATCCGTTGAGTTTCGAGCCACTTGTAGTCGAATTTCATTAGGCAGTTTAGACATAATTATCGGGATCAACAAGCTTCCATATTGCTCAGGAGATACACCTAACGAAGCTAGTCCTCGTGTGTGAACACTTATCTGGTCGAAAACATATCTTAGCGATGTTGGACGGTCGTTGTGGCATGGTGCTATTTTAATCAATTCGTCCATATGCGCGGTGATAATCTGTTGCGTTTTGCCAAAGCGATCCTGAAGAATTCCCACGGCGTTCTCGTAATTCGAAGCTGTCAATGTCAATCCAGCAATGGCTCTTGCCGCCGGTCCCTCTAACACTGAGTTGAGATAGTTGAATTTATCCACTTTAGAAACTTCGGGGTTGTTTGTCATGAACGGCGGATTGAAAACTGTCCCAGAAAGTGTTCCATTTTGTGAATTCTCCTCGAAATTTGGGCAAAGTTAATTTCGGTAGCTTAGCTTTCGCTTGACTTGTTCTCGCCGGAACTTGACTTGTACTCGAATGACTTTCGCTGTGATTGTCTCCTGAACCACTTGATTTTTGTTTCAACTTCAAATCGATTTTTCGTTTGCATGCCATAACCTTTTCTATAGCTCGCTGAGAATCCTCGATCTCGCCCTCGATATCTGTCACATCACACACAGTTAGGATTTGCTGGTCGTAATCGTTTAGTGTTTGCAATTTCGTGTCCAGTTGTTAATAAATAACAAAGAGACGCTCGTAATCTTCGGTTAAAAGGAATGTGCTTTCCAATATTTCCTCGCCTTGTCTTATCAGCTTTGTTGCTACTCCTCGATGTCCTCCTCTGATCGCTTTTAATCGTTCCAAATCTTCTGCCATGATTCAACCTTTACCTTTTTGTCGCTTTCGGATCGCTTTCAATCGTTTAGTGGACTTCACCGCCCCACGTTGGGCGCCATGTAAAATAACTTCGAATCGTATACTGTAATTGAAATTGCTTTAATTTTCTTTGTGCCTATTTACAGTATAACCTAGCCCCGATGTCGATGTTGAAGAACGTTGCTTGAATCGAAAAACT
>NC_133203.1:35930300-36030300 GCF_958299795.1 Porites lutea | reverse complement strand
TCGTACGTAAAAATGTGCTGTCAATGGTGTCCTTTCTAAAAACTGCACTTCAACTTGTGGGATTCCCCAGGGGACAATACTGGGGCCTTAGCTGTTTCTCTTATACATTAATGAATTGCCTTATTGTTTATCAAATTCGCAACCAAGAATGTATGCGGATGATACTCTCCTAACATATGCTGACGATGACATCTGTTCCCTTGAAGCTTCTTTAAATCAGGACTTGTTAAATATAAACAATTGGCTCATTGCCAGTAAATTGACTCCCAATATGACAAAAACTGAATTTATGTTAATCGGATCAAGACAAAAATTGAATAGCCTATCCGTTCTCCCAGACTTAAAAATCAATGGTACACAATTAAACAGAGTCGATTTTACCAAGTCCCTTGGTGTATTAGGCTCGATTACCAGCCGCTGTTCGGGAAAATGAGCCAGCACTCATCCCCCGAAAGAGCGGCTGGACGCGTGCGATTTCCTTTGTTAGTTTAAGCCAATCATGTTTCCGCCTGCAGATTTTCGTCTGGCAAAGATTGTCGCAGAGATTATCACATCAAAACAGAAAGTCCTTCCTGTTCTTCCTTGATCCATCGCATGGCGAAGCGATTCTGACGGCGCGGAGACACTAGGCGAAATCCTAGAGTCCGAAGGAACACAACGTTTTGTTCGATTTTTTGTTGTGAATGATTGTGGTTGGAGAGATTTTGCCTCTTCAAGGATCTTTTCAAGACGCTTTAGGTGTCGATGACTGCGTTCGTTATAGATGTAACCGTCGACGTTTATATTTGACAGAGGAACATTTAGTACGCTGGAAATTCTGTCTGGTAAATCAGACACTTTTCCATTTAATTTGGTCCGCCTCCTAGAATCAGTTAGTTCGGACCCACAGAAGACGAAATCCAACATTCGAAGATCAAAGAAAATTAACTACATGTCCCCCTGTACAGAAATGTACTGAAGAATCTTTTTCACAATGTATGGAAATGTACCGAAAAAGCTATTTCGAAAGTCATTTGGGAGGGTAAGGGAGCGCTTGATGCAATTTTGAGCCAAATAAATAAGAAAATTGGAGACCGGTTTCACTTCCAGTGACGCTAAAATTGTCAACTTTCCAATTACGTCATAGACAAGGTCAACGGGTCACGCGTCCAGCCGTCTCTCTTCGGGGAGGATCCAGGACCGGACCCGGGAGACGGCGGAAATCGAGCCTATTGGTGTATTAGTTCATGAAAATCTAACATAGAGTAATCATATCAACGCTATATCTAAAAAACTCTCTTCTGGTATTGGATCTATTAAGCGAATAAGTCATTGTGTTCCTCCTGCAACTCCACATAATGTCTATCATGGGTTAGTTCAATCGCACTTAGACTATTGTAGTGTTGTTTGGGGTAACTGTGCCAAAACATTATCTGACAAGTTACAGAGACTTTAAAATCGTGCTGTCCGCGTCCTTGCCCATTCTAGTTATGATGCTGACGCCAACCAACTATTTAAAGAATTAGCCTGAGACAATTTAGAAACTCGACGTCAAAAACTAAAGGCTGAGATGGTCTATAAGTCCTTAATGGCCCGCACCGAATTATTTGTCCTCGAAATTCATTCAGCGGAGTTATGAGATTACTTCTTACAATTTGCGCCATTCTGATAATAAGCTTGCAATACCATTGCCACGTACTAACCATTACAAACTAGCTTTGCCTATAGTGGTGCAGTCCTCAGGAACAGTCTACCCTCAGCTGCTAGACAAGCAACATCTCTGACTAATTTCCGACGATTCTTAATTAATTCCGACACGGCATTCGTGTAAAACAGGCTTTACTTTACTTTACTTTTCTTTAATAGTTAGCAATATTTTAAATTATAGAAGATTAATCTGTATACATAGTTTCGTATTTAGTTGTAGCTTTATATTAAATTGTTAATGCCTGATGTGTTTACCGTGTTTTTAAGGTGATTCCCTGGTTTTGCATTGCGCATCTCTTACTGCGCATAACAAGATGGCGTCCGTAAAAAAGAGCATGTGAAGTAACATTATTAAAATGAAGTTGACCGAAGAGAAACGCTATTGCAATTTTTGCTTGCGGTTGTTTCTTGCCGAGGTAAGACTCAATGCGATGGGAATGTGCATAACGTAAGCAGTACGCGTGTTGCTGAGTTCGACTTCCTCACAGAGAACCTCGATAGTGGATGTTTAATTTGTGCTTATTCACTTTGATTTTCATTTAAACGCTTTCTTTATCACATTGTGTCCTAAATGTAATATCTCGATGTAAATTCTGTAAAAACGGATTTTTTAATACTTTCTTCCCCCTTTCACATACATTCTATTTTGAAACTCGCCCCAGTCCTCTCTCAAAAATCAAGGAAAATGCATTTGGTGCGCACTTTCTGCAGCTCTACCGCAAAAACGAGTACGGTGACCCCCATCTTTTATTTCATGATTCTAATAAGGACAGTGGTTCCTTTCGGTGAGAAAAAAATTGGCGCAAATCTATGTTCAGTTTTTTGGCAATTTTACTTAATTGTACGGATTGAGCTATCACGTGTCGAATAGCGTGTGTCCAATTTAATTCTACTTTGGAGCGTAAAGTAAAAACGAGGGCATTAAAAGGCATTTTTATGGTACGTAACTGGATAAACAATACATTAAAGTCAAATTCTGTGCAAAACCACATGCATCATTGAAAAAATCGTTCCTATTTGTCTAGTTTTGGGCTACGCGCGGTTTTTGTCAAAGGGTCCAAAATAGCCGTATTTGTCAGCATTGTGACGTCAAAACGAGCACGGTGACCCCCACTTTTTATTACTTTTTTATCATCTTCTTGACTTGTTACATCAGTGTACCAAGTTTCATCTACAATCTATGTTAGGTTCTTTTACTAGGGAATCACCTTAAATAAAGATGATGATGATGATGATGATGATGATGATGATGATGATGATGATGATGAACTGTCACTTGTGAAGAAAGAATGGTGGGTAGGGAAAAAAATAAGGAGGGGGGGGGATAAGATAGTAATTTTGTCTAATTCCACTTCTACACAAATCCCGTACCACAAAACAAGCAAAAAAAACGACATAAGCAAAAAACACAGTAAACAAGCTATTAAACAGGGGAAGTTGAGAAAAAATTACAAAATGTTTGCTAACCCGGTTTTCATAACTCCAGGTAGATATATATTTTTATTTTTTTTCGCGTGCAACCCTAAACAAGACCTTCACGGCTAAATATGATGGCGTTTTGCCCAAAACACCATAAATGAGACCAAAATCCCAAAGTTACACCCCTAAGCGAGACGACGAGTATCCCCACCACTTTCATATGCGGAATCCCCCCACCCCCAGGGGTAAAATTACAGTGTTTGTATGGGGTAAAAATACGATCCTAAAATTTCTAGAAAATACTGAATAAAGATCAATGAAACTTACTCTGCAGTTAATTGTTGTTGTCCTTATTGCTCCAACGAAGTTTCGTGATAGTTTGTTCAAATTCACGCTATATACAATAATAATATACAAGGTAGGAGACACTCATTAACTTGAGACAAGGTAGGAGACGCCGCTATGCTCCCTTTCAACACACCTTTTTCCACGAAATTCGAATAAACATGCCAGGATCGTAGAAATAGAATAGCAGCAGATATAGAAACCAATGAAGCTTTCCCAGATGGAGAAACGAATCCCACAGACTTTTACAAACTCGAAGGATATAATCCAAAAAGACCGAGAACATGCTCGCCGAAGTAGCCGGGCCAGATCAACGCCAGGCCAAGAAAATGAGGCCTGGGAACTGTACAAAAAAACTCCATCCCGCGGGAGTCCTGGGGTGACCTTTCTGGGGACCAATACATCATTTGCCCAAAGCCACCCTCCCCTACTCGAAAAATACTTGATAGAAGGCAGTTGTTCTTCCTAGCCAATCACAATTCGCCAGAGCAAGCCTCGCACACGCTCCTAAATTTAAATGGCTAAAAAAAATAATAAAATAAAACCAGGATAGTCTGCCGAGTTACAAGGCGCCCAATTTTCTTAGAAATGTCGCTATCATGGAAGAAACGTCCTTTTCCTGTGATTCCACTGGAACAAATGATCGCCACGCGCTTTCCTGATCTCATCAGCTCTTTATATATTTCCTTAACCAAAAACGATTTCCCCGTACCACCCTGGCCTGTTATAAAGACATTATGTCGCTCTCGAACCATATTCAGCACCTGGCGCTGGTCCTCAGAAAGTCTATCAAACATCAATAGGGCAAGGTTATAAGTGCAAAGGAAATAACAACGAAGGAAGATTTACAAAACTTAAAACGAGCAAAAGATATAAGTGAGTTTTGGCTCTTTCCGAGGCATTTGTACAACAGGACCAAATTTAAAGAGAGGTCGGTCACGATGGTCCACATATTTAACTGATGGAACGTTCAGTTGTATTGACAAGAAGTCGGCGTGTTACGGCCGTATTAATCGCTAAATATGTTAATCGCACATGCCTTTCACATTCGTCTCAGTTATCACAATTCATATTCTGTACTAATTTTCTGCAACAGATGTCAATTTATTTTTGGAGTGTCAAAATACTTTTGGAGTACAGACTAATAATCGTAGAAATATAGATTCTACGGTTATTAATCGTTCTTTCCACGCCAAACCAGTGTAATAATCGTAAAATACTACATTTTCAGTTATTAACCGTGAAAGACGTAACTTTACGGTTATTATACGTGGAACTGTACGATTATTAGTCGTATGATGCGTATTTCCAGACTATTAATCGTAAAAACGCAAAAGTTAAATTAAGCCGGATCATTCTTGCTCCGTCCGCCATTACGGTCGAAAATATCGACAGACGAGTCTTCTAATCACTCTCTCATTCTTCTAACGTTTATTTACCTGGAGTCTTTAGTGGTCAAGCTTTCCTTTCGCCAAAAGTAATATATAACCAAAATTGCTAATGAAAAACCACCATTCTGAACAATTTTCCAAGTCTACCGTGATCGATGCGAGGCTTCAAAATGCGATGGGATGTTCTCGCAAGTCATAGCTCTTAGTTTAGCAGAAGTGGGCCAAAAGAGAAAAAACTATCACTGTCTCACAGAAAAAAAGCCAGTTTTATGGTTATTAAATTATTAGGGTTTAAAATGATGAAGTAATATCAAAATATTAGGTTTTTTGGTTTTACACTGCTCGATATTCTCAACTCAGCAGTATGACCTTTTTATCAAGTTCAGTCGACTCTTTCAAGTGAAGATGATTTTATTTTTAAATAAAAGTTAAATATTCCATAGTTGTACAAAAAACCTAAAAACTCCTGAAAACTGTCAATCATTTTAGAGATGGAATATGAACCTGTTTTAAGCCTCGGTTTTCAGTGTTTGCTGGCGTGGCCGAGGGCGTTAATACAGTATTTTTTCTCTGTGTTTTGCGTCCTTGAAAGGCGCAAGTTCAAATCTCGTCGGAGACAAGTTTTCTCTTCTTCTTCTTCTTCTTCTTTTCTTTTCTTTTTTTTTTTTTTGCTGGTTTCCTTTTTTAAAACCCTTTTTTCATTTTCAACAAATTTTGTTTTAATTAGATGACTTAATTTTCAAGTTGTTAAAAACCGTTCAGCATTCAAACATCGGACTCAATTTCTTTTCTTTACTGATAGACATATAAGATGTTCATCTAAACATATTTAATCATGAAAACTATTTTGTAAATCTATTTCTAGGTGAACTCGATTGGAATTATAATTTAATAACTAAGTATTGCAGCTTGAAAAAAGTACAAAGTACAATAGACCTTGTCTCGGTTTTCGACGCCATCTTGACGAATAGGCAAACGTGTGAGAAATTACAGTGTTTATATGAGAATCTAATGTCGAATAATTTCCGTAAAAAGGCTGTTCTGAAAAAAATATCAATTGTAAAGTAAAGCTACAAAACAAAGGATTGTCCTAAAAAAGTTTGGGGGCGTACCTGAGCTTAGATTTCTCCAGAGGCTTGCTTTAGATTTTCCATATAATTGTCTGTAATTTTCCCGGGACTTTCTTACAGACAAATGTATAGAAAATTTAAAAAAGTGGTTCAAGGTCTTCTAGTGCGTGTAACGCCCTCAATTTTTTTCAGTAGAATTCTTAGGAGAGAAGTTTTAGTTTACAAATCATATTTTTGTCAGAACAGCCGTTCTACGGAAATTATTCGACTTTAGATTCTCATACAAACACTGTAATTTTTCACGCGTTTGCCTACTCGTCAAGATGGCGTCGAAAACCGTGACAAGGTCTATTATAAACCAACAACTTGGCAATACGGCAGCGATCCAGATACAAAACTCGGCACTGGATCGTGCAAGACCTCTAGTTTACAAATTATGGCACTAGGAAGCAAAATGCAACGGGTACTATTGTAATCCATTGAGATTAAGGTGTTGATCAAATCCAATACCTGTCTTCCGATTCAATCGTTACATCAAAATCGCTGCGATCGCCGCTCGATTGCTGACAAGTTCTCTCTTTTTAATCCGGCTAGCGATGAAAAGCGAAGCGATCACATAGAAAAAGCGGCAAATAAGTCCAACAAGGCCAGCAAAAATATCCAAATATATAACAGAATAACTCGTACTCGCAGACATAAATAACGTCTCTTCCTTGCCATGATTTCAAGACAAACCCTTAACGCAACGGCCTAGAATAGTAAATGTGCACGTATATCAACACGTGTTTATCACATCATTGAAAGCAATTAAGTGTTTTAATGAAAGAAACTGACATGATTACGTCTCCAGGTCTTCTCGGTAACAGTGCCTTAACCTGCAGCGGGCTGCGTTTGTGACGTCGTTTCCTCGTTAAACACAAAATTCTTCAAAATTTGGTCATCAGTAACTGGTTATGGTGAATTATGCGTGTGCTTTTAGCCAATCAGAATTTGGGAAATATTTTGAATGAACAATAATGTAATTTAACTGAAGCAATAAGCGATATTGTCTTTGAATATTTTCTAGTGTCAACCAGCTCCAACCCAAATCTATCTCCAACAGAAGTTCTTAGGATGGACGCCACTGTTGCCCTTTCTGTTGTCGTAGCAATCCTGTTCCTCTGTATCGTCCTTGGGTTCGCCTTCTTTTGCTTTAAACACCATCAGCGGAAGCAGAATGTGGAGTATCGTAATCAGTTTTTTCCAGTATACACGGGAAAACACCAGGTAAAATACCATGTAAAACGAGCTTAAAATGAAGCCACTACATAACAATCAGTGCCTGCTTGGATTCTGCAACTTATTTTGGCTAAAAATGATGTTTGTTGGATGCTTAAATTTCACACCCCTCCCACTCCAAGATCATACTCAACACCTACAATGACAACTTTAAACGCGGAAAAACGGAGAAGGGGGATTTCCTTTACTTGTGAAAATTTTGTCTCAGAGGAGCAATCAAATTAGAGAAGAGGTTTTATAAGCAAACGTCTCTCAACCTTTCTTCAAACATGATGGCGAAAATAAAATGAATTTACGATCTTTCAAACTTCATCTCGATTATCGTCATTTCCTTTGATATGTGAAACGTAGGTGACTTTACCTGGAGTAGTTGAATTTCTATGGACAGCCAAGTTAAAAAAGGTAATAAAAAATTTATTGTCAGTGCCGGTTAACGTCCTTCGCAAAACGCGCATTGGGACTAATTTTTCACGTCGTAGTCGTGCAATTAAGTTTGATAGCCCGTGCAAAGTTGTCGTTTTTGGTTGTTAATCCGACCCGCTACTGGTTTACCTTCTCGTTACCGTCGTCGACTCTCTTTTGCTTAAAATCCTTAGTAACCTTTCGAAAGTGGAGGGTTGCTTTACTTATGGCCACTTTACGTACAGTCGTGTAAACTCTCATGGTGTTGGACACTTTTGAGAAATGAATGATTATACATTTATCTAAATTCAGGTAATACTCATGAACCAAACAGTTTCCAGTTGGAGGGAATCAACTTACCATTGCTTAGACTAAGTAGGTCCCTACTGTATACGTTAATTAATAAAATATTTCTTGATTGTTTTAGATTGACCCTAATCGTACACTGCTTGAACAATGTAATGATCTGCCTTATGACCCTGATTTCGAGTTTCCTGAGGACAAGCTCATTCTTGGGGAGTTGCTAGGATCAGGGGCCTTCGGAAAAGTCATTAAAGCAGAGGCTATAGGAATAAACAACTTTAGTCCCAGAGACAAAAGTCAAAAGAAAAGTCAGCGGTGGCCTAAAATGTTTCGTCAACACAGGGCCGGCCATGCGTACCACGATCCCAGAGGCAGTGCGTACACGAAGACCATCGTAGCTGTAAAGACTGTTAAAGGTAATGTTTCAAGTCAAGAGATCTCTGTTTCAACTTGTGTAACATTTACCATGGGGCAAGGATGGCTGGTACTTGTTCGGGGTTGGTGGAGGGGGACTAAAAAGGAATTTGGTTTATAGTTACTCTAGCAGCTGATAATATGCAGGGAAGGGGACGAGTTACCAGGTTACCTGCGCGGTAATGATGTGGGAGACGGGGTAGGGTTGATTTGGGAATCTGCGCCTACCAGTGGAAAAAACTCCAGTCATGCCCCTGGATTCAGCATGGGTGAGGTGGGCAATTCGCATAGGGCCTCTCTCATGCATGAGTACCGTTCGTGCTCATTCCTATTGCTGAGATTTGTGCCCAGTTAAAGTGAACGTTGCTTGTTACATGGTCACATGGACTCCACTAGACCCTGTGGAAACTGCACTTTTTTTAACTGACCAAGTACGATATTTTGGCACTTCAGGGGAAGCTACTAAAGAGGAAATAAGAGACCTGGCATCAGAGCTGAAAATTCTAATTTGCGTTGGAGAACACAAAAACATTGTAAACCTCCTTGGTGCTTGTATCAAGCGAGATCGTATCCTTGTCATTCTGGAATATGCACCACATGGGAGTTTACAAAAGTTCTTACGAGGCAAGCGAGATGTTTATGAAGCAACCTGGTCTACGACTGCGAGTGACCCAGAGATAGGATTGAATATATCAAATCTTGTAAACTACTCTTACCAAATATCCCGTGGAATGGAATACCTGGCGTCTAAAAAGGTAATGTAGTAATGTTGCCTCGTTGGATTCCCACATACAAAGGATACAAGGATTCCCACATTTCTGAAGGAAATTCAGTTCTAAAAAGAGCTGTAGTGGCCCTTGGTTGTAATAGACCTTTTTGGCTTATGTTTTATTTTCCCATTTCACACCACGTGATGTTCTCAAGGCGTTTTGTCTTTTCATAAAATATACATACATATGCTCATGGATGCACGAGCAAAGGACAACTTTTGAAAGGAACGGTTCTCTGAGGTACCATCAAGTGGTCTGAAAAGGGAAGACAAAACATACAAGCTAAAAAGGTCTATTCTCCAGCACTTGCTTGTTTTCTCCGTTTGGCTTCAAGGAGTTTTGTCATGATTTAAATCGTTCATTCGACTCTAAATCTGCGCCTATTTGTTTGTTTTTCGCGTTTAAAAGAGTATGACTATTTGAACCGGGGCGCTTGAAAGATTATTATCCAATCAAATCGTTTGAGCTTACCGTTTTTTTTTTTTGAAAACAAGACCAAATGTAAACAGACCAAAAAAATTCAATGTGCTACTATGAAACTGTTGATAACTTAAAAACCGTTTGAACTTACCTGACCTCTCAGGAATTGGCCCTCAAATTTAATGATAATCTTCCGTTTTCAAAACCGCCATGATTATTATGATTTGTGTTTGGATAATCTATTTCCAAAAGCCCAGCTTCGAGTATTCGCATTGTAAGAGTTTATTGTGAGTGATAAATGGTAAAAGGTAAAGTAACTCAGAGAGCAAAGACCTCAGTAGCCAAAAGCTCGCGCAAAGGATTACAAAAAAGCAGCATGTAGGAGAAAACGTTACGGGAACTCAGAAGCGTGCGCAACAGCTGTGACATTAAATCAGCCATGAACCGGAGGCGAAAGAAGCGAAGACGAAAGAGTCTGTAGCGTTGGTTTCTCACTGACAATTCAGCGTTCGAGAGTACGTGAAGAGCATTGTTTAACAATGTTTAGTCTTTATTTACTTTTACTTTCTGCAGCGTGTGCACTTCTCTGTTGGTATAAAAATTGTTTTTCCTGTTTTTACTGTGATTATTATCATCATCATTATTATTATTATTACTTTTTGAAATAGCAAAAATCTTTATTAACATATGACCAATTTACATTCCACAATCATAGACTAAAATTTTGATGAAATAAAAATATTAAAACTAACATCATAAAACACTAATTTACAAGCTTACCCCATTATCGACTTTCTAAAATTAGCGGACTTATTATTATTGTTAATATCTCCTTCTTGTTTCTGATTTCTTGATTTTGCATTTCTTCTTCCAAAACATATGTGTTTTATATAGTGTGTTCACCGAGACTTGGCAGCCAGAAACGTTCTTGTTGGAGAAGACTACGTCATGAAGATCGCTGACTTTGGTCTCGCTCGAAATATTTACAAGAGTGACTTATATGTGAAGACGAACAGTGGTGTTTTGCCAATGAAGTGGATGGCGATAGAATCATTGTTTTTGAGGGAGTACTCAGAGAAAAGTGATGTGTAAGTACAAATGACATTTAAAAAAATGAATGAAGGGAGAATATGAAAATATGCGGGGATCGTACTCGAGGATGACAACTATATAATTAGTGCGTAACTAGGCGTTAAAACTAAAAAGAAGCTGGCCTTTTGATTACTGCAATTAAGTTAAACTTGCCATAACATAGTTTAGTAGGCGCTCTCCGATTGGCTGAGAAGTATGTTTGCATGCGAGTAACACAGTTAAACGCAACCACGCAACCATGGTTTGAAAAACTCGACAAGTTTACTTTATTAACCCATAACTTAGAGGCATGGAACTTGAAAAATCTTTAAAAACATGCTATAACAAAGTTTTTACGCTCAAGACGACATTTTAAGGGAGATCAATCCGTCCTTTTAAAGTATCACTTTCACTGTGCTCTGTTCTCTACGTTGTAAATCACGCACGACTGGCAGCGGCTAGAACACGAAAGAAGTGTAGATGGGAACACGAGATGTAGTCGAGTGTTCCTCTCTACTTCTTGAGTAGAACAGAATAGAGCTCAGTCAACACTTCTTTATTTGTTTTATGAATACCGTAAGAGAGGGGGGGGGGCTTATTAACTTTCCTCCTCTGAAAAAGGGGGGGGGGCTTATTTGAGAGGGCGGCTTAATAGAGGATTTACGGTGTAAAGAATCCGTTAAATTCCCCACACATTTCTTTTTAATTTTCAAAACAATCTTTATTTATTTATTTTTTTATAGCAAAAGAGTGTCGTCAGCATGTTTTATACTCGCGTAAAGCACGCTTTTGCAACAAATCAGAGTGCACGTTATATCTGAACTTTATTATAAATGCAAAACAAAAACGTACTGATTACACGTACAAAACTTCGTGTAGATACAACACTTCGCGACTAGTAAGAACTGCTCTTTTCATCAGCGCCATAAGCAAAGAGCTAGGTAGCAACTTTTTCTCGGGAAAGTTGCCGCTATAAGAGAACCTTAGCAGAAAACTGTTTTTCTGTGGTTTGCAATTTGTATGAATTCTCTTAAATTCTCCCAACACCCGAATCTCGTGTTTATATCAGGGCATGTAAACACAGCAGATAACGTTTTCCGTTTTTTTATAAATAGTACTCGAAAGAAAAACAATACTTCTGATAACGATTCTTGAATGTAGCGCTTCATATACAAGCCATGTTAGTTTTGATTCCAATAATTCCCTTGTAGTGGAGTTAATAGCAGCTTACCATCTGTTTCCTCGAGTCCATAGTTTAGCTTAAACAGCTTACAAAGCTTTATTGACACCCTTTTGGTTTGGAATGACCCAGGCTGTGATGACCCTTCGAGTGTGTATGTTTTGAACCTTGACATTTAATAATGCAGATGGTCGTTTGGTATTTGCTTTTGGGAGATCTTTACACTGGGCGGTACACCGTATCCCACTATACCCGTAGAAGAGCTCCTAGGCTTTCTCAATGATGAAAACCGTATGGAAAATCCCCGAGACTGCCCTTCGGAGATCTACAAAATTATGCAAGATTGCTGGCAAAAAGGACCCGACAAGCGACCTAAATTTGATCAAATCAGCCAGTCGATTGGTACAATACTTGAGCAACGCGCTTCCCAGGTGAGGCCTATTTTCAACAGCTTTTGAGGCAAAGGAGGAACTAAGAGAACTTATCCTCTCTCTTGTCAGAACTTATTGTACACTAGGTCCTTCAAAGGAAAAAATGAAGTTTATCAAAAGGGGCTACTCTCTTGAGTGTATATATCCTTTGTTCTGATGGGGCAAGCGGAAATTAAGCTTTGCGGGAAGAATATGAAGAGATGACTTATACTGTGTGCTCTTTAAAAAATTACCATATTTGCAATGACAGTGGCGGATTCAAATCTCTAACTAAGTGGGGGACCCGCTCATTTAGTCCCGTAGACTGCAGTTTGGCCTATAAAGAAGGTGGAGCCCTGGGCCCCGGGGCCCCTTGGCCCCTCCCGTAGATCGGCCATGGAATGATATAACACGATCTGCATGCAGTATTTTATTAGACTGGCGCAATGCAGATGCTAAAGCTATGCAGATTATAAAAATTACGATGCTATAAGATCAGAGAATTTCGACTGCCAATTGAAAGAAAGATTATGAGGGATGCGCATCTTTTGCTGGTCAGGAGCCCATAAACCGGAGTGAGCAACTTCCATGCGCTTGTGTCACGACGTTTTCACGGACCAGTTTATTTTTAGAACGGTTTTGGCGCGAATTTTGAATATCTTTTAAATTTCACAAACTAGTCAGCAAAACCTACAGACCTAACAATGGTATTTTCTGCCTTTTAATAACGTTAAGGTTTCCGTTTTGAAATCTTCTACTTCAAATGCGCTCATAGATATGGTGGAGAGTTTATTTTCGCGAGAAGAAGTGCCCCTTAAAATGTGTCTAAAAATAAAGTGATCCGTGAAAACGCCGTGACATAGGCCTAGTATGGGAGTTGCTCACTCCGGGTTATGGGCTCCTGGCTGGTACGTTTATTCTAAACTTCGATATTAGGCTTATTTTTCACAACAGAGTGTCGCGACCGAGTACCTTCACTTAACAGAAAACAACAACCGTGGCATAAAAGATTACTACCTTGATCCACATGATTCAGACCCCACCGTTCCTGTGACGAGAGCAAATGTTTATGACAGGTTAGTACTCTCGATTAAGCATTTGGCTTTTATTCTTGAAAAGTTCAGCCACAAGCGAGTTGGGTTGTCCATACCAGGTATTCCGTACCCATAAAGGAGCCAACAAGTCCCAGGCTAAAGAACTTCCCAATATTAGTTCGACAATAAATACGTTATGTTATGTTATTTCAATAACTGATAGGTAGGGCCAGTTCTGCTTATATACTAGCTTGACCACTGAGGGAGCGGTTATTCGGGGAAGAAATAGGTTCTTCAAAGGAGTACTGAGGAGACAGTATATCGTTAATGAGACACGTGCATAGTCATGGCAAAGAACGAAAGGGACTCAGTTACATTGTTACGTAAGAAATAACATTGCTTAATTGGTGGATACAGATAATGGTCTTGTGCACGGTAAATTTAAAATTGAGCCGAACGAGTGGGTAATAAGAAACTGTTCCCTTATGTATATGCCGGCGTTTAATCAAAGGTAAACAAGCGTTCAGAGAATGAGAGAAGAGAGGAGGTTCCCTTATAACATCACTTAATATATTTAAGACAGTGTGCTGGAGGTGATTGTTATTCAAGGAGACTCTTATTTTTCAGTTTGGCAGGCGAATATTTAGGGGAAGACGCTTAATCAACGTGAGCGCCTTTTATTTTTGACATTTAAGGCGTAATAGCGTATAAATCTCAGAGTGAGAAAATCTAACTCCGTTCGCTGCGTACAAATCATGTTTCGAGTCCATTGCGGTTGGCATCAAGATTTGAAATAATGATAATAAAATAGAGCATTGCGATCTTGCCTCACAGAATTATCGGCTTGTCGTAAAATGTGTTAGTGTGATTCACGTTGCCTTCTATAATCGTGCGCATGATCTAAAATGTATGGTCAATTTTATAGGAATCTACTATGGTTGACAGCGTTGTTTTCTTCTTATAGGCGATCAAGTGAAAATATTGCAAACAATCCCTTGCCTCCATTACCAGATGACATGGAAGATCAATTCGATCCTGAATCAGAGGAGAGACGACAGATGCTGAAACCAGAGGTTTACGGTGGTTCGTCGTGGAGTGAGGGAAACATAGAACTAGAAGAATTCCATGGTAATGAGCAGTCTGTGGCTTTGAAACTGACGCCTATTGCTCACTCTACAGAAAAGGCCGCAAATTCAAAGAAGAAAACTACAATCTTCTGAGACTTGCGCTGAAGTTAATCTTTTTACTTCCAGATTCAATAATAGAGACATTTTAAAAATAGTCCCTAGTTTATCTCTGTTGTAAAATGCTGTGATGTGATCGATCGGCTGTTCAAATGAAACCTTATCTGTAGCACGTTTACATGACTGTAATTATTTATGTTCTACTGATTTAGTTCGAAATCTTACATCAGTGACTAGTCCGTCGACGAAATCCAATAGTTTGACCATTTAAATTAAAACCTCTTCAGTAGCGTGTTCACATGAAGCTAGCTATTTTGTATGTAGTACTAACTATTGGTCTCTGGACAAAATTAGATGATGTGACTATCAAAATCGAACCTTTCTAGTAGTACGTTCACATGTATTGTTTATGTTTCGCGCGGTTTTAAATTTGGAAAAAATCTTTTGACGAAAACCTACATGTGTGACTATCCAAATTAAACCTCTTCATCAGTATTACGTCATATGCATGAAGCTATTTATGGTGTAATTTTTAAATGAAACCTCTTCAGCAATAACTCGTTCAGGAAAAATAGCCATATGAATGACAACTTAAATTAATTTGTGTTTGAAAGAAATACAGTCTACACGGAGGAAGAATCCTTCAAAAACGATTACTAATCGTACTTTGCACATCTTTCTTATCTATAGCTTCCAGACAGGCTGAAATTGGTAAATGTGGTCAGGGACGATTATTAATCGTACTCAGTGGCACATCTCTATACTTTCGTATCAATAGCCTGCAGTCAGGTTAAAACTGGTAAATGTGATCAGAATTAATCGTACTTGGCACATCTCAACACAGTACTTTCTTTCCTTAGCCTTCAGGGGGCGTAAGACTAGGTAGAGATTCTCAAAAACGATTACTAATCATACTTGCCACATCTCTATACTTTCTTATTTATAGCCTGCAGACAGGTTGCAACTGGTAAATGTGGCCAGGGATGATTATTAATCGTATTTGGCACATCTCAATACTTTGTTATCCCTTGCCCGTAGACATGTTGAAATTGGTACGTATAGCCAGGAACCCTAATTAATCGTACCTGGCACATCTCAATACTTTCAAATCCCTAGCCTGTCGGCCTGTTGAAATTGGTATTCAAAGCGACCGCTCGGTTAACCATTTACACCCTCAGTGCGAAGACTGTCACAAAACATTAGATAGATAGATAGATAGATAGATAGATAGATAGATAGATAGATAGATAGATAGATAGATAGATAGATAGAAAGATAGTTTATTAATAACCGATTTGCAACTAAAAGTTGAATTATACGATTATTTACAAAAAATGGAATATTGATAATTACATTAAAAAGACTACAAGTGATTTAAAACAGCAAAAAGGACACTATATATATGTTTTAAAAATATATATATAGAAGAGGTTTAAAAAAACTACTAAAACCGTTCAAGCCTTAGGCGGCGTTAAAGGTAATAAAACTACTACGAAACCTGTTCGTCTTAAAAGCTGGCTTAAACTTCAGTATATTTCTTAGGTTAAAGGTACATGTGTTGCGAGCAGGAAGAAGTTCATGGAGTTTGTTCTGTTCGTTCTGTAAAACATTCTTAAATAGTTTATCAAATAGTTCTTGGCGGCGGTCTGAAAGTTTAGTTAGGCCTGATTTAACCAAGGCCTCATTATATGAGCAATTAGGAAAAATGATGCGCATAGCCCGCTTTTGTACTCCTTCAAGTTCGTTGGAGAGGTACACGGGGTTGGAGTAGTATCATCGACATACTTCCAGAGATCAGTGCCAGGAACATCCAGCTCGTTGATCATGATGATAAACAGCCACGGCCCTAGTTTTGTACCTTGAGGAACCCCCACTGGGACCGCGCCCCGTTCTGAAAAGCAGTCGTGGCCGAGTTTAACACGCTGTTTGCGCGAGGTGAGAAAGTCGGTAATCCATGAGATGACAGCATCAGGGATGTTATATTAATAACACCTTCAGCATAATTGCTATACCATAACAGTGGTAGGTCGCGCGCGTCTGGTCGGTTTTAAAGAACTTGATCGTGACCGTTGTTTTCATTCAGTGGCTGTGCGCGTTGATATGCTAACGTTTAAACCAGACTGGAACCTAAAATTTTTGTTATAAAAGCAAAGAGGCCGCTGAGTAGAAACTAAACTGTCCCAAAGTATTCCGTTTCATTCGTGTACGTTTATTTTAATGGGGTCTGTATGATTGTATGATGAATTTACTACACGTAGGTAGACAAGATCGAGATTTAAAACATTTCGTTTTGCTTTGGTGGAGTAAATTTATTTTTAAAAAGTCTAACCGGTAAACCACTTCCTTCGCGTACTTGTAAAAATGAGCACTTAATACGTCGTGCTAAGGTGCTAAAATTTTCTTGTCGTGTATTAGATTTCAATATACATATTGTTAATCTACATTTCGCCCCAGAATAAATTAGTTTGCGCGCAAAGGGCTTCTAAAAAAATCATAAGGTTTGTCCCACTTCTAGTCCACCTTCTGGAGATACGCCGGCTTGGTAGCTGGAATATTATCGAGGCGAAGATCTGGCATTTTTTTCCTCCTCGTCGTTTTTTTCCCATGACATTTGTTTATATTTGTAGTGAGAATGCACTGCATATCAGTGGATTTTAATTCATGCGGTTTCAGTTCATGCGGCTTGCTACTTATGAACTGAGAAGACTGCCGGATTCGCTTTGTTCGCCTTTAATTCGTTTCGAATTCGTTGTAGAATGCAAGGTAAAAGAACGGACTATTGTAAGGTAAGAATTGAAGTTTTAAATTTGTTTCCCGGTGAAAATAGTGCACAGATTTCGTGAAACCCTGTTTAATATACCTAATGTGATGACTTGTCACTTTTTCGATGGGCAACACGGAGACAAACAACAATTTCTTTCGCAAATTTAAGTATAATTTACTTCTCGAGACCATTTGGGGACGATTTTCCAGTTCGTTATATGCTTCATTACTTGGCCGCTTATTTCGGCTACGTCTGAGGAGTTAGATGACAATGTTTGTGTGCTATAATTAGGCTGATAATTTCTTGCACCTTTGTACTGAAACACATGAAAGCCATACTTATTTAACCCTAGCAAAACACTCCTATTATGGAGAAACGTTTCTTGATGGTTGCACTAAAATCTACTACGCTAAAATTGCTCTCTGCAACCTCGTGGATAGAACATACCTGATGGTTACACTAAAATCTAATAATCACTGCATTTCGGCTCTACGTAACCTCGTGGGTAGAACGTACCTGATGGTTACACTAAAATCTAATAATCACTGCGTTTCGGCTCTCCGTAACCTCGTGGGTAGAACATACCTGATGGTTACACTAAAATCTAATAGTCACTGCATTTCGGCTCTCTGTAACTTCGTGGGTAGAACATATCTGATGTTCACCCCAAAATCTAATAATGACTGCATTTCGGCTCTCTGTAACCTCGTGGGTAGAACATACCTGATGGCTACACTAAAATCTAATAATCACTGCATTTCGGCTCTCTGTAACCTCGTGGGTAGAACATACCTGATGGTTACAATAAAATCTAATAGTCACTGCATTTCGGCTCTCTGTAACTTCGTGGGTAGAACATATCTGATGTTTACCCCAAAATCTAATAATGACTGCATTTCGGCTCTCTGTAACCTCGTGGGTAGAACATACCTGATGGCTACAATAAAATCTAATAATCACTGCACTTCGGCTTTCTGTAACCTCGTTGGTAGAGCGTACCTGATGGTTACACTAAAATCTAATAATCCGGCACTGCATTTCGGCTTTCTGTAACCTCGTGGGTAGAACATACCTGATGGTTACACTAAAATCTAATTATCCGGCACTGCATTTCGGCTCTCCGTAACCTCGTGGGTAGAACATACCTGATGGTTACACTAAAATCTAATAATCCGGCACTGCATTTCGGCTTTCTGCAACCTCGTGGGTAGAACATACCTGATGGTTACACTAAAATCTAATAATAACTGCATTTCGGCTTTCTGAAACCTCGTGGGTAGAATATACCTGATGGTTACGCAAAATTCTAATAATTATTGCGTTTTCTTTTTGTAACCTCGTGGTTAAAAAATTGAATGCCTCTCTCCTGGAAATTTTGTCCTCTCCTTTGACAAAGCGGTAAGGTTATCATTATAAAATGCGCCATGGAGATGTCAAAGAACAAAATAAGCTGAAGTTTTCTAGCTAGCCCGAAGAAAACCTATTCCTGAAAAGCAGCTCTGATTCCTTTCTCTGAAAAAGGAAAATGCATATCCCCGTGTACCAGGTTTTTGCCAGCAGCGATTCGTCGATGTTTTGCTACACTGAGTGAGAACGTGACAATCACTTCAGATGCTTTCATTGACAGGAGTTCCTATTTCGATATGTCTAATTCAAGCTTCGCCGCGTGATAGCTCTTCATTAGCGAAAAGCTCTAAGTGATATTTTGATTGGCATGTTGTTTAGGATCCCGAGGTTTTTAAACACCCTCTTCTCTGGCTTAACTGGTGAAGGTATTCTAGGAATTTGCCCTCAATTCCAAATTCTTTGATGTGCCGCCAGATGCCGTGCAAAAATGTCACCGCTTGCGGCTCCTCGTATAGGCAAGAACGCTTATTAATCGTTCTTGGTATATCTCAATTCTTTCTTTCTTTGGACACGTTGAAACTGAAATGTATGATCAGGAATGTTATTAATCGTACCCGGTAAATCTTAATACGTTCTTATCCCTAGCCTATAGAGATATCAAAACTAGTAGGTATGGTCAGGAACGCTTATTAGTCGTACTTGGCAATTGTCAATATTTTTTTAGCCCTAACTTGCAGCTATGTTGAAATTAGTAGGTATGGTCAGAAACGCTTTTTAATCATACTTGGCACATCGAAATACAGTTTTATTCCTAGCCTTTGGACATGTTGAAATTCGTAGGTATGTTCAGTAACGATAATTATTCGTACTTGGTGTTTCTCAATACTTTCTTATCCCTAACCTGTGGACATGTGAAAATTGGAATGTATGATAACGAACGCTTATTAATCGCGCCATTCACATTTATAACATAGCAAAAGTAAATCGCGCGCTCTGATTGGTCAGTTAGCCACTACCATTTGCCCGAGGGTGCACGCCAAGAAACTGAGCTAGCGCGGTAAAATTTAGGCAAATTCAACAAATTTCGTCTCCTGACGGTAAAATACACCGATGAAATGCACAGATAAAAAGTGGAAGTTGAAGAAAATACTAAGCTGTCGTGTTGAAGGAAAAGACAAAAGATCAAGCGACAAATTTGCCCTGGATGAATTAATCACTGTTTTTCTCGCGGCTAGAATCGGCTAAAGGATAATCGAGCGAGCGAAGATTTAAGGTATATTTTGTGTGTTTTTTTTATAGAAGAGAAAGTCTGTTTGAAATGTAAATTTATCAATTAGCATTGCGTTATTGACTTTTTGGTCAAGCTAATGCTAAATTCAAGCAAATATTTTAGGAAACACGCTCAATAATAACAACAATAACAACAACTTTATTAATCTCCTCAAAAAGGCTTTTCAGCTTAATTTACAATGTCAAATATCTAAAACTTAGTTTTCCAAAAATACCCTTAAAAAAATGCTGTTTTATTTTAACTTTAAATACATCTAAATTAGTGATAGACTGAAACTCGTCTGGTAGACTATTCCACAGCCTTTGGCCTCTAAAGGTAAACGCGCGCTGACCTGCAGCCGTCCTACAGAGTGGTATATGTAGGTGGTCCCTATTCCTAGTGTTGCAGTTGTGCACTTCCGATCTGGTTTTAAACTTCTGACAAAGATAGGGAGGTGCAAGACCATTTAAGCATTTAAATACCATGGTAGCATCCCTAACCTCAAGTTGTTTAACAATTGGCAGCCACTGTAACTGCTTAAGAATAGGTATAACATGATCAAATTTCCTCGTTCCAGAAACTATCCGGGTTGCAAAATTTTGCACTGTCAGTAGTAACTCGATGTTTTTCTTGGTGGTATTAGCCCATACTGATGAAAAATACGATAATTTACTGAATACGAGAGAATTAATTATAGTGATCAACGTACGCCTATCAAACAGGTATTTTACGCCATTTTTTTGACAAAGGCTACCTATACATTTCGAAGTTAATTGAGTTATACGTTCGTCTACGTTAAATTACAGTCCATTGTAACCCCCAGGTTTTTCGCAGACTTAGATGATGTAATCTCCTTGCTGAGTAGTGTAATGCTTAGATCATCTGGTATCTTCATCAGCAACTGCGGAGTCCCCAGAACCAGAAGTTTTGTCTTTTCCGGGTTAACGAGTAGACTGTTTTTACAACACCATGTGGCTATGTTCCTAAGGTCTTCTGTCAGTTGAGCTGCGGCTAAGGTGGCATCACGTACAGGAAATGAGAGGTATAACTGAGTCATCAACATAGCACTCTAATGACCCTACCTTAGGTACAGATGGTAGATCGTTGATGTAGATATAAAACAACCGGGCCCAAAATTGATCCTTGTGGTAAACCATACGAGACTAGCCGGGGTTCAGATGTTTCGCAACCGATTCTCACCGACTGTTTTCTTCCGGTCAAGTAGCTTCTAAACCATTCTATTGCTTCTTCATTGGTACTCATTGCACGTAGCTTCTTTAACAAGGACATGTGATCAATGCTGTCAAATGCCTTGGAAAGATCTAATAACACCAAGGCAGTGAATTGCTTGTTCCAAGGCTAGATCTGACATCAAAATATTGAGTGTTTCTGTCGAATGCCGTTTCTTATGGTGTCCACTGAGACAGTTTCTCCTTATTGCATATTCGGTGAATTGATTTAAGGCTACTCGTTCACATATCTTAGATGGGGCAGGTAACAACGACAAAGGTCTATTCCCGTTGGCTACTCCCGGATCTCCACCATCCTTTAGAATTGGAACAATTTCAGATTCTTTCCATGGTGAGGGAAATACAGATGTCAAAAGTGAACTGTTTATGATCTCGGTCAAAATCGGGAGGATCGCCGGTAGAGCATCTTTCACCACTGCCATGTGTAATTTATCTTTCCCTGGTGCTTTATTTGAAGGAAATGACTGTACAATCCTATTGACCTCGAAAGAGGTAGCAGCCCGAAATCGAAACTCATCTTCTTCGGGTACAAAACTGACAGGGAGTTCTTGATGTAAAGTAGTTAGACCATTGACTGATGCGAGTCTTTTGGCTTCCTCTGCGGCACGTACTCCCACCTCCTTAAAGAATTCATCGAATTCCGTCGCAGGTTCTTTCATATCCCTAGAATAAGCTGGGCGCGACTTCTCCCTAGTTGGTATGCAATTCCGTATCACCTTCCACTGTTCACTAGAGCTCTGATTCTTTTTAACCTCATTCTGGACATACTCTTTCTCCGCTTCTCGTAATACCCTCTTTACGTCATTACGACAGTCCCGATAATACTGCCAAGGCCTACTCTGGGACCTTAAGTCGCCGTAATTTTAGGCGACTTAAGGCGATTTAAGGCGACTTTAGGAAAATTTGGTCAAAATGTTGCGCGACTTAAGGCGATTTAAGGCGACTTTAGGCGACTTAAGGAGAAAAAGGTGACATTTGGGTGAGTTACATGTTAGTGTCAATATGTTGGAGTTAATTTTTAATTTCAGTTAATTTTTGGTTTCCCTTTGTTTTAAATTCATTAGCATACATAACCATACCCAGAAACGATGGAAAAATAAAAATTAACTGAAATAAAAATGAACTACAACATATACAAAATCAAAATCTGATAACACTACCTCTCTAGGGACACAATGTTGTAGCATAAGTTAATTCAGTCTTGAAGACATCTACATTAGTCTTCCAAATTTTCAACAATCTCAGCTACCTAATATTTTGAACATTAAATATCAAGGTAGCTTGTGTTGCAGGTGTATTCTAACCGTGGTTAGTAACATTCGTGAAGCAGCTCTAATATCCTTGTTCTGGGCCCTGATGCACTAAATGAATTACCAGCATTTTGAGTTCCCCTTCAACATGATTGGCAAATGGACAATGGCATTTTTAACAGTCCAGTCCTGGCATGTTCTCTAATCCTGATACACACACAGGGGGCCCAGAACTAGGATTTTGCCACTGTTTTGCAGATGGACTTAACCCAGGGTTTAGTTCCATCTGTGGCACAGGCTAATATCAAGGGTGTTGGTTTAGTATTACATTAGCAGAGACAAAATCTGAGTTAGAAGCAACCAAAAGGGTAAATTTTCTCTTGGTCTTTAAATGCATTATTTCATAATATAAGGGACAAACAATCAATGGTTCCTGCATTTCTTTTTCCAAAAAATAAAACCATAAAAGTAGAGTATTTCAATACATCTCTGTAACATACTGTGAGCTGGTTTGTAGCAAAAACTTTATATTGAAGTGTCTTTTTTTCATAATTTGACAACAAACATTTAAGTAATTAATTTAAAACATCTAAAATCACTTATCGATATCGCACATTATGGAAATGACGATCCCCATTGTATGTCTTGGCAGTTGCTCTGCCAATGTTTGTCCCCACACGCTTGGCTAAGAGGATGTTTTTCCAATTGAATTCAAAACAAAAAGTTTGTAGTTCTCGCCGTATGTATATTGCTCCTTTCCTGTCTCAGTAAAACACTTCCAAATACTTGCTTCGCTAGTGAACCGTACTCTCTTATCCATGGTCTCTCTGGAAACTTTCCAGTCGGGTTGATTTCATGAGTGCATTTATGCACCAGCAGAAACGTAAACAACTAAGCTTAGCTTCAACCAACCTCTCTCGGTCTGTTCCACGCGGCAGCGTTTACGCTCTCAGCACAAAAGGAAGCGGGCCATAACGTAGAGGAAAGAACAGTATTATTTCGCTTTTCTACGTTCTTCATCAATAATGATCGATTACATCAAATCGTTTGGCAGGGAGCAATCACGACAACATAAACAAAGAGCAGTATTACGCACCTTCGATGTACAAAGCTTGAATTTCTGTCTGGAAGGGAAGACTTAAAGAGACGACTGTACAAGCTAAGCTAAGTGTTCAAGTTTATAAGAGTGATTGTGTTTCTGTCAATGATAGATGGATATAATTCCACGGTAAATACAGATCAGAGGTTGTGTGCCGGAGAAAAAACTTATCATTAGTTGCTCTTAAAATCTGGGTCGGTAATTTACATGGACACTTTTTTCGATTGACCTTTAGACTTGTATTAACTACCAGAAAATTTAGATTAATGTTGTGGCGGCAATAATTGTTTTTTTCTCTCCCTTCAACCTACCTGTATTGATCTTAGTTACTTGAAATGTCTTTCAATGTTGGACTCTCACAAAGCAGTAGAAAAGAGTTTTAACTATATTTTGTTCAGGGTGCAAAGAAAGTCGGCTTTACAGCTTGCCTAGCATACACTAGTCTGAAAGCCATTTTGACTAAACCCATTTTTTTTTTATGAATGGGACTGATTACAGTTCTTCTGTAATCTGAATTCCCTAAAAAACTTTACTTGCCAGCCAGGCAAGTTAAAAACGCAGTTCACTAGCCCAATCATAAAATCCAGTACCCCAGGGCTATTGCCTGGACACTACTTTGTCTACTCTCTTTGCACACTGTTTAATGTAGTTTAGCTAGAACTTGAACCTTTGAATGCCTTTTTAAACAATATTTTTACTGAGAAATATGAGACAAACCTCCCGGATGAAATTAATAAAATACCTGTACAAGTGACTGGATAAAGTTGTGTACTATATGTTGTCATTTTTGCATAAACAATACAGGAATGATTTTCTTGTATTGCTTACGACTAATTATTACGTGTAGTAAATTGTGTAAAGTAATTAAATGTATAAATTAGAGGGCTGGAGAAGAAATTAATGGGTCTTAAGTCACCGTGGGAGTTTTCTTGTGGGGGGTGAGGTGGGTCTGTGGCTAATATTATTGAACACGGGTTATTATACACTTTAGGAGAAATCATGCATTCTGGAAATAGAAAACTAAAAAAGTAATAACTACAAGACAATTTGAACCTCGTTAAGATTTGAATGAATTAGTGACTTAAGGAAACTAAAGGCCACTTTAGGCGACTTAAGGCGATTTTAGGCGACTTAAGGCGACTATGGGCGACTTTAGGTCCCAGAGTAGGCCTCTGCCAATCCACAAGAGCACCTGTCTCTCGCGCGATTTTATGAGCTTGATCTCTTTTTGCCATTTCTTTGATCTCTTCATTTATAAATAGACATCTCCGATGTGAAGTATAAATGAAATAATTCATCTCCGATGTTTGATTTGAATTTTCTTAATAGGTGCATGATTATCCAGAACCTGGAAAAAGGCTTTATTGAAATGAAGCAGTTTCTCAAATTGGAGACAGCTTTGTTGTGAAGTTTTCATCGCATCGATTAAAAATTTTAGTTGAGTTTAAACAGGCACATTACGCTGGAATAAGCGAATTTCATTTGAGTACAGAAACATTTAGGTTTTTGAAATAAATTTTTGAAAAAATACCTTCTGTGTGTATTCTGTTGTTCCTCAGTGTTCGTTCATAACAGTCGTTCAGAGAACGGTCGAAAAACAACAGCTTTAACGCCGGCTGTGTGTCGGCGAATTTCAGTTGCAACTTTGACTTTTATAGCTGGATTTCCCCAGACAGATTTCGATATACAAAGCTAGTTAATTTCTTTTTAAAATTAGTGTTACCTGTTATTCTAAAGGAATTACAGTCAAAGTTTCTGATTTCTGCTTTACGTTTATTTCAAAAATTGTCACATAAATAAGCTTGATAATTATTTCATTTATTTAGTTTTAGATTTTTTTTAGAGTCTTTTTAGCTGGCGTTTATAGTTGCAGCTATAGTTTTTCCTCAAAGTTTTTACCCTAATATTAAGAGCAAGTAGACAGAATCCATTCAGAATAACAACAAAAAACGTTTTGCAATTTACTGATAATGGTTCTTGATCACAGTACATTAGGCCTGGAAAACAAATCAGGCCGAATTTTTTGCGTTCGACAAGTTTACTTTACAAAATCTTGCCAACAAGTCTGGGGACGTGTAAACCAACCTTTTATACTTTTTATGCCTCACATCTGAGGTGAAAAAGTACCATGAGGCGCTGTTTTTATGATGCAGACCTCGGACAGAATGCAGTATTTCACAATTTTGCAATACAAATTGCACTTATTCAATATTGACAAGCGACGTATTTCTCAACCAAAAACCCAATAAACAAACTAGCCATGAATTACAGAAGACTCTTGGTAGCAGCTGAATTTCATTTTGTACATTCAGTGGAAAAAGACCGTGAAAAACATCACAAGTTGACACAAAACTCTGTCAGCTTCAGCTGTCAAAGTAAACAAGTTTCAAGATGCTGCAAAAATTTTCCGCATGACCTCACCTGTCAAATTTTGACCAAGCAGAGCATAAAAATTGGACGTAGAGCGCGACCAAAGTGTGACCTTGGTGAGAAAGGTCAAAAAGCAACTGGCATGCCCGTAAAAACTAGCTGAATTTTGGCTTCCGAGGTCAGTTTGAAATCAAAATTTTAATTGTGAGGCACATATAAAACACAACATATTTCATATGAATTAAAAAAAATTGAACTTGAGCCTGCGATCATTTGAAAACTAGTAACTTGTCAGCGGATAACTTCAAAAAGATACTCGACCTCGATGGGTCAACACCTGAGCCCGCGATACGGTCAGGTGATACTGGTCAGCGGATACCCTGTTCTGACAGCTGTCAATTGATCACAACATTGATGTGCAATATGTGTGCAATATCAGTCTTCCTGTGCTCCCAGACTAGCTAGAAAGTGTGAGATTGAACATTGGTTGTCCTGTGGTGCGGACGGACGGGCGGGCGGGCAGTGTACTGTCACGTGAAGGGCGGATAAAGGTTGGGCGGTAAAACGAGCGCGTCCGAGCAAAAAGATGTGATGCAGTGGACTGGGACTCTGCTTAGAAATGTCGCTTGTTTTCGACTTCGGTCAGGGCTTGCGATGTGGTTTGTCCATTAGACACTGCCGCTGTCACTAATTATGGCGGCTTGATTTGTTTTCTTGCTCTTTTTCCTCGTTCCTTTGTGCTGGTACGCTGTCTCCGAGAGGCAAATGTTGCTATGTTTTGCGGGAGGTTTAGTTAGAGTAGACAAACATCTCTTTCAAAGGGTTTCTCTTATTACTTCCATGACTCTACCACTGAATTATATTTTCGTTCTACTACTCGCCAATGTCGATGTTATTCCAAAACAAAAACAACTAAGTACTGTCTAAAACACGAAGGAAAATCTCATCCATGTCATACATGGCAAAACTGAAAGACAGCAGATCGTGTTTCATAACTAGATGACTTGTATTTTATAAATGCGTGCAGCTCGTGCAAGGTGAAATTATGCTAATTTCAATCACCATCATCCTTTTTTTTAATTTTGAAAAAAAAAAAACATCTCATACGTCTTTCTTTTCTTCGAAACTTCAAAACTAGTTTTCCCTCAGTTTTTACTGTTTCCTTTGTTTTGTTTTAGAGAGAAAAACGGAGAAAAAGCCTTACAACTAACCTCAATAAATTTTGTTTACATGCGGATTTGCGACGCATTGCGCGAATCGCCATGACGCGTTGCACCCGAGAAGCAAAGATTGAAGCTGTACAACGCCACTATATCAAAATATATCAATCTAATTTTTTGGTATGTTATATAAAATTTATCCCCCTTAAACAGATGTAAAAACTGAGGTTAAAAAGTGTTAAGCTTTTGCAAACGAGACGGCGAAAGACGATTAGGTGATATTTAGTGGAAGGAGGAGGTATTCAACACTTTCAAATTGAACTCAAGTTTTGGCATTATACGACCAACAAGTTTGACTTATAGGCATACAGACACAAACATATGAAATTGTTTATCGATATTGTTATGAAACGAATTTATCTATTTAACATTGTAGCCTGAAATTACAGAAAGAAAACGGGATTTCCGGTTTGCAAAAAAGGAAAATTTCGCAGGCCTTCAAGCGCACCGGAAGCGCGGAAAGAGCGCTCGTGCCAGTCCTACTCCGCATCACACATTAAATGAAGAGCGGAGCTCTCGTTTCACCGCCCAACATTTATCCGCCCTGGTCACGTGATTACCAACCTAAAATGAAAACCAAACGACAAGGAAAGAATGGATGCAAGGTTATGCCCGGAATCGAACTGATGACCTTCGACGCCACGTGGAAACATGCACAGGAAGATTTGTTGAAATTTTATTATTAAAAGCTTCGAGCCTTATTAAACGTGAATTCAAGACTTCAGACTAGCTTGCGAAAAGACTTCAGACTAGCTTGCGAAAACATCTGTCTCTCATCGCTTCCCGTCTTTGCCAGGAGTTTCGCGGGAGAGACGTCTGCGTTAACAAAAAGGGTCGCCACGATCAAATGTTTAATGCGCTGAATCTTCCAAGAAACTCTCATTTTACTTGAATATCTTTGCTTTACAAGAAGTGTTTCTGCTTTTCTGCGCCAAATACGCAAGCACTACTCTCGGACACGTGACCTCAAAAGTCTTCTTCTCAGAAAGTTGTGGGTTTGTTCGTAGGAGTCGGCTTAAATTACCGAAGCAGAAGCTCCAGCCTTGGCCCTCTTAGACCGATAGACATTTATTGGCCCGGACGAACACGTAGTAGTGGCGGAATATGGAATATATAGTATAAACAACAGACTCGCTTTCAAAGAGTTGCATGTGTTTCAAAGTACTACGTTAGGTTTACATTCCTTATCATTGCAACTTGCAGAATTAGAAGCAGCAGCCATATGTGTGGAAATGTGCTGCAATGACATAGGTGCTCATGTTCATAGGTGCTCTACTTAGTCACTGAGTATCGGATATGTTCAAAGTAACAAGTATAAACAACAAGAGTTTGAAACGTTCTATAAAAAGTAAAATGTGCGAGTTTAATACAATTACTTATCTCTAGTTAACTACTAATCTCTAGTTAGTCGAAAGTTTAGCCATCTAATTTACATTTTATTTTGAACTTTAAAAAAGAATCGTTTTATAGACAGTTCATTCCATTTCTTATCGGCAAGTGTCCCCGTTGTTTGAGACCGTATTTAACAGGGTCAATTAAAGGTAAAGAAAAGGTAAAGAAAGCTTAGTAATACGAAAAACCAACAACTACAAACTCACTACAAAAGAATTATTTGGCATGATATTAGCGTAGAATTAAATTTAAAAGTTCGTTAACTTTTAGGATATATACAAAATAACTTTTTGAACTGACACTCTTTAGCTAGAGCAGAATAGTCAGAGTAAAGAAGCAGCGTGGCCGAGTGATGCGGGACCCTATCGTTCAATGGGTCAGCACTTTTTAAAGGCCCTTGGACACCTTATAAAGTTTACACAACGTAGTATTCCTTATCGTTTCGGATTAGGGCTAAGCACTGCCTTTTACAGATTTTAGGGTTAAGCACTGCCTTTACTGAGTAGGGTTAAGCACTGTTTCGAAACTGGTTAGGTTCTTTTTTTTGGGGGGGGGGGGTGGGGGTGGATGCTATATGTACTTAAATTATTACACTTCCATTCAGCAAATCCTCAGTGGTGTAGGGAACTTTAAGATTCAACGACGCGACTGCAACGAGAACGTAGCTTAAAAAGTGAACTTGTGTTCTTTCAGTCGTTATCGTTTTTATTCCTACCCACTTACTTTGTCAAATGTTGGCGAACCCTCTTCAATTTGAATACCAAGGGACCAAATCCAAGTTCAGGCCTGCTTAGGTGGGGTAACCCGCTTGTCCATATTCTCTCATTTTAATTTGATCACGTTTCCATTATACATGTAGGTGGGGTGACCCGCCACATGTTACCTCACCTCTCTGAGGCCCCCACCTCTATGTAAACAGGCCCTTAAAGTCCCTGGTACTGATGGAGGTTAAGATACCACGACAGCAACGTTAGTGAAAGCTTCACTTAAAAATAATATAGAATTCGCGTTTATTCAAACTTCATTGCGTTTATCCTAGCCTTCACACTTTGACAATTGTAGACGAACTCTCCAGGATTTGAATTCCTAAGAACCATATCTAACTTCACAGCGAGAAAAAAATTCATCTTCATTTGTTTGCGTCCTGCAGAAAACGTAAAATTAGACCAAATTAGGTAATTTCACGATGTGGTCGTGCAGTGGCGGCAAAGAAGTACAGTATATGAAAAAGTGTGAAACACGCGGCATTGCTTTTTTGACGTTCTTGTTGCCGTCGCCATCGTGACATCTCCTTATAGCCAAGGAACACCCTTGAAAGTTTTTTTTTTTTTTTGAATCATTTGTTTCATTATCTCCCTACCCGACAGGGGATACGAAAGCTTAGAATTTATATTACGTATATTTATCAAGGCAATAGCGTGGCAAAACTCATATGAGAAATCGCGATAAGTTTTGAGGTTTTATGTTTGATTCATTGAGAGAATGGCGCAAGTTTTTTGTACCCAAACGCGAAGCGTAATAATAAAGTAACAAAGAATCAAAAAATTACCTTCACATTCAGGTTTGTTCTTAAAAAATCAAGCAGAATGCTAACAATGTCGACTCAGTTATTTTAGTCGATCACATTACCCCTCTGGTGGTCCTGGTCGTCGTATTCGAGAGTTGCCTGTGATGCGTGTGTTTTTCGATTGGTTCCATTTTTGAATTACAATGTACAGTCAAACTTCTACTAAGATGTCACCCTTGGGAAGTAGCGACATTCACAGGTGACCGCCGAGGAGGATTACTTCTTAATAGAGATTTGGCTGCACTTCCGTAAGAATTCAATACGCATTGTGTATGGAAGAATAACCATATTTAGTAATTTTGTTATAGGTATTGTAGTTAGCCTCATGAATGTCTGAATGAAATATTTTGTATATCATTTTCTTTACTTTAGTGTTTGGTTATTTATTTTTTTGCAATGGATATTACATGGATATTAAAGCCGGAATACTTTCTTTAAAGCTGCTCTGTTGTTGAATACCTTTTCATTTTTACACAGTGCATGCTGGGAATTTTTCTTCCACGACTTTACAGTTTTTTGAGATTGTTGATTTTGTTATCATTATTGTTGTTATCTTTAACAATGGTTTTTTGGAATATGTGTATAAAAACTATAACTGACGTAGACCGAAGCCTTAATCTACTTGAGTCTGACCGCTGGGCGCGTGGTTGGGAAAGACAAAGAGAGTGACTGTTTCAACCCGAAGTAAAATTTATTGTCAAACAACAATAAGAAGATAAGCTTTTAACAACTTTTATAGTTGTATCATTTACTTTATACTTCAGAGCGTTTCTACTGGTACTATTTGTGTAAAAAAATCAAACTAACAACCAAAACATTACTAGATGAACCAAAAGAAAACTTCCCACTGAAGAAAACTATTCCCTAACTCTTCTCTTCTTTGGCCCTTTTCTCAAAATTCCCGGTAACGTTTCAGGCCCGAAACCAAATAAAACATTTTCAAATGAAAATGTAAAGAACACGAAAAAGCGAAAACTAATGAAACCTCGATCTTCGATGTTCACAACAACTGTTTCCCGGGCCCGTTTATTATCGGTACTTAAGAGAAATGGGCCCCTGATGTTTCATAAACCGTGAAAATTCTGCCTAAACAGCGTTCATCGAGGTCCGTTCAGCATCTGAAAAAAATAAGTCAGTGTAAGCGTCAGTTTGTGTGCCAGTGATTTCTGAGATTTGTGTACAGTAAACCGGTTAGTTCCGTTAGTCATAATTGAGTCCTATAGTTAGTTTTAGTTAGCAAATTATGACAAGATAGGCCATGTGCGTACCCTCTGTTTACCTAACGCGCGAAAGAGGAAAATGGCCTCCGCGCAACCAACGCGAAACCGGTAGCTTGCGAGTACATCCGACTCTCATTGCTCCTCGTCCTAAAATTCCAATTTTATTTGTGAGTTCGCAATGGTCTTTAATAGGTCTATTTTCCTCGCAACTCTGCAACTGTAGGCATTGAAATCAGTGACAAAAACTAAATTGGTTTCTCGTTGGACCAGTTACTTATAATACAACCCAAAGAGTTCTAGTGTAAAAATAAACGTTCGCTTTTCAACGTCGTGCAATATTTCAAGATTGATCGTAACTGATCAGACTGAAAATTTGTAAAGCAAGGTGTTCCCCTGGGTTCCATTATAGGCCCACTTCTTTGGAATGTACAGTCTACTCTCTCTTAACGGACACCTCTATAAGACGGACACCTCTGTAAAACGGACACTTAGAGTTGGTCTCTGCCTTTCTTTACTTCCTTTATTTGATTCTCTATTTGAAGGACATCTCTCCGAGACGGACACTTACTGCAGGTCCCCAAGGTGTCCGTCTTACAAAGAGTTGACTGTACTTATAAAGGACGTCATTTTTTAAGTAGTACGATTTATCTTAGACTGCATGCAGATGGTATACTGATGGTATACTTTCATGCTTAATTCCAATCCATCATCTTCAACAGAGCAACTTTGCCATCCCCGTTTAATATAATGAGTAATCAATTAGTCAGTATTAACCATATCCAGCTTCTCGGAGAAACCATCGACGACTCTCTCACTTTCCAAAAACATATTAAAGAAATCTGTCGGAAAGTGGACGTAAAAGTTTCAATCCTACGTCGCATTCTTAAATTCCTCGCCTTGGCGATCATAACCGAACTATATACCTTACATTATAGGAAATTAACGCTCCATGAAATTAGGCTATTGGAAATTAACGCGAATTTAGTAGAAAACGGCTTCCCAATGAAAGAAATGAACGCGAAAGAGAGAATAACATTTCAAAATGAAGGAAATTAACGAAACGAAACTTGTTGAGACATCAGGAGCAATTAGTTAAACTTAAGTTCTTGGTTCTTTCCTTACACGTACGAAGGGGTTAAGCGAAGAAATCTGGCCACTTCAAGTTCTGCACAGTTTCACTGTTACTGACGGAACCTTTCCCTGACAAGAAGTACTCCTCTTTCTTAGGTGTCAAGAATGCCAGAAGGTATTGAGAGATTAGGGTCAAAATAATGGAAATTAAGGTCGCGGAAATTAACGCTAAAGTAAATTACATCTAACGGCGCGGAAATTAACGTTAACAGAAATTAAATGGACGTTTCCCGTGACGTCACATATTTTAAATTGCTTAATCGTCCCATATAAGGAAATTCAGATTTCGGAATCTGGGAAATGTTTGCTTGTGGAATTCGAAATCCGGAAAATTTTAGCTGGTAAAATTAGGAATCCCAGACTGTGGAATCCGGAATGCAGCTAAAGGAATCTGGAATCCCACGATCGATTGGAATCTGGAGTACAAGTTCTCAGGCAAATCCAGTACCTGATATCCGGAATCTATGGCGTGGAATCTATAAGTCAAGATTGTCTTGGATTCCCTTATTTGGGGCGAATTGCCTGCTAGAAGACTTATGGCGGGAAACAGCCTCATTCAAAGATGGCATGTGACTTCAATAAGCAAATGAGGGCGCTTGGTTAGTTAAGAATTTGCTTAATGTCTCACCTTTTACTTTTAACTTAAATACAGCGAATGTGGTTTCTTCGTAGCAAATTGATTGGCAGCTGTAATTTCCCTTGTCCTCCACAGTGACGTTGTTAATAGTCAGGGTAAACTCTTTTTTGCACTTGCTGTTGGTATTCTTCTCTTGTATTTTATACTTTTTCCCGCTTTTTATTGGCGCTGAACTGTCGCTGAATCGCCACTGTAGCTCTAGTACATCCGCACAATAGTCCGGGTCCACGTCAATCGTGCATTTAAAGCTTTTGTTGGAAGACGTATCTGCCGTAACCTCGGAAGAAGAAACCTCTGGGTTTATAAGCCACGGGCCTGTTTGGAATAATGAGCCAAATATAATAAGCATTGAATAACTCATTATCACTTACAAATAACTCATTATGAAATAACTGAGATAGTACGCGCGTTCTGATTGGTTAAAAACCTATGGTTTATTGTGCCGGTAAACTCATAGAAAACTTAAAGTTATTTTATAAAAGCAATAGACCGCACTTTCTGTGGGTTTAGGGGCGTGATAATCCATTTGGAATGTTAGGAGAACCCTCGAAAAGCTTGTAAATCACTCGCCTTCAGCTTGTGATTTTCAAGCTTTTCTCGTGTTCTCCCAACATCCCGCGTGGGTTATCACACCGGTAAACCCATAGGAAGTGTGGTCTGTTGCTTAATTTTATGATAGTATTGATAGTATTGGATATATAGAAAGATGTACAATTAATAGATATTTCTTTTTCGTTTGGCATGTTATAATATTTCTAGTGTTAGTCATTGCTAATTTTTATATGTTAAGTTTTATTCTATAGAGGGCCACAAGGTCATCACTTTCACTACTGTCACGTGCTCCCCTCTTAAAATAGTCTATTGATTGATGGACTGATTGAATAAGTGACAGCTAAAACAATATTGCACAAAGTAGCATAAATTACAGTGGAACCGCACTCTACGGCGACCGGTGTATAACGGACAGTTTTCAAGTTTGTCTTGACCAAAAGCTTATTGTACTAAACGACCCTAAATGTAGTAACATTTATTCTTAAATGTAATTAAGTCCTAAATGTAGTATCAATTTGCCCTAAATGTAACTTGACTCTTACGTTAACAATTACAGCGATTACTCGAATAAGCGCGAGAAAAATCGCGGGGCTTATTTGCGTAAATACGTTACTAAGCGGTATTACCATAGTATTTAGCATCATCCTCAAATGAACGCCGCATTTTTGGAGTAAAAAGTTGATAAGTGCTGCGGGGCTAATTCGCGTAAGTTCGGTCCTTCTTGCCTTTAGGCCTTCTGCATCATTTTCTCTAAAATTAACTCCCATAAAGCGGAAACCGGTTAATACCGACAACGGACATTTTCTTTTGTCCCGAGTCATCAACTCCCGTTTATCGTCAACCCTTCTTTACGGAACCTTTTCTCGGTGCCAAATTCCTGAACGTATTAAAAAGACGAAGATACTATTAAACTATCAAACTTCCCAGATAAACAGCACATTCTTGAGATAAGGGGTAGGAATGCTCGTCGTCTCGCTTAGGGGTGTAAAGTTCGAATTTAGGTCTCATTTAGGTTGTTCTGGGCAAAACGTCATCATATTTAGCCGTGAAGGTCTCGTTTAGGGTTGCACGTGAAAAATATAAAAATATAATATTGTCTGTGTTTCAACATGGTCTCTTTTAAGGGGTCAATAAAAGCTTGGGCCACGCCCAGATCGGTCTCCTTTAGGGGTTTAATACAAAATTTCCGACGAGCATCCCCACCCCTTTCATACGCGGAGTCCCCCTCCCCCCGAGATCTTCTTCATATCTCTACTGCAGCATTTTGTGTATGGTTAAAGGCACTAAGAAATGACTTCATTGCTGCAGAATTGATCTAAAACAATATCCTCGAGACATATTTCCCCTTTAAGTATCAACTAAGGCTACTTACATTCGTATATCAGGTCAGTAACCTTAGACAATTTACTTGACCAGCCATCAATGCTGTTCTCTGCAGTGCACCAATATTCGCCGTATTGTTTTTCTTGCATGTGAGGATTCTTAAGAACTGAACTTAACTTGTCGTCTCCGATTAGTTCCTCGTAGATTGCAAAACCGTCAGATCCATTTTTGATTTTGTTACCATCTGGGTTGATCCAAACTACAGTAGGACGAGGCCATCCCTTGAAGATACAGTTTAACTGAATTTTCTCGTTAAACCAAACTGGCGAACTGGGCTTGAAAACTCTCTGAACTGGACCTGAAAAAAATGGAATATATTCACACTTGATGCCTGAAGAGATGCCAACCTCTGGACACTCTCTCTTTTGCATTACCCCCCCCCCTTCACCCTGAATCCTGAATATCAACAACACACCTTACCAACCCCCCTCCCGACCCCGAGCCCCTCATAAGCATAATTCGACCCAGTCCCTAACTTATCACACGGGAATGGCTTAAGACATTATATTAAGTCTTACATGAATTATGGACATGACTGTAATGGCGAAATAGCCTTTGTCACTGATGAAATACGCGCAGAAATACCCAAGAAACCGAATTAAGAATCAAAGAAAATTTGAATTTTAGAAGAAAATGGGATAAATTCATAATTAAAGTACAGAAAAGCTCATAACTCGATTTTATCCAGGAGATTTGGTGACGCGTACGGAAGACCGGGAGCCGGGAGAGTTGACATTTATGTGACTGACAGACACTAGCCTGTTCCAGGCTCCTAGATAGTGGGGAAAGCGAATCGAATAAAATTGATTGGGGGCTGGAGAGAGACGGGACTCACTTTTTCGCCTCTTACCCGCTCTCTCGTTTCTCACCAGCCCCCACACGGTTTTCGCGCATTTTTTTCCTCTATCCGCTCATGGTGTCAGTCATAAGACCGGCTATGCGACCAGGCAAGATGAGCAAAATCCTTTGTTCTGGTTAGCTGCTCCGAGAGATTGGGACTGAATCCGAAAAAGGATTTGCAAAACTATTCTCGTGAACAGTGGTCTTCCTTTTGCTAATTATGCGTGCGCGTTCAAGTCCGCTGTTCTTCTTAAAAGAACCGTTAATCAAATCCAGGGACTCCTGTCAAATCCTTTTCCCGATTTCCCAAAAGGGATGGCAGGTGATGAGATTCCTGTACATTTTACTCATCAGATATAAAGACAAAACTCTATTACGTCATCAGAATTAATGTAATGAGATTCCCCCTCACAAATAGCCTCCCACGCAGGCGTTTTTAGGGGAGCTCGTATTTCTTCCCTCCCCACAGGAGAAAGGGAAGAAATACGAGCTCCCCTAAAAACGCCTGCGTGGGAGGCTACCTCACAAAAGGCCTAAAACATTCCTATACCACTCCTGTCATAAATGGCTGCCGTTAGACAAGGATTTCTGCGTCAGGCACGAATGAGAAAGTTGTATTTACGAGCGAGGGTTATCTGAGTGCACGAACAATGTGGATTCTGCTGCTGCTGTAGAACTAGATCATACACATTGTTGCTGCCATGAATCTTTCGTCTTACTTGTTCCCAGGTCAAGTCTTGTGTTGATCCTTTATTCATGATCGAGCACCCTACAGTTGCGTTAGAGCTCGGATTCACCGTGACTGTCTTCTGAGTGGAGTCTTGACACTCACTTGAACAGGAAGCTCGTAGTTCACAACTCTTGATGCTTGCAGGCAAGACGTCTGTTGATAAAAAAGCGTTAAAACATTTCTTTGCAAAATATTAAAAACAGCAGCAGTACTTTCACATGGTACTATTTACATTATTTGGTATGTAGTTCTAACTTTTGAGTTTGTGGATGAAATCCTATGGTGTGACCATTCAAATGAAGCCTCTTCAGCAGTATTTTCACATGGTACTATCTATTTAGTGTGTAGTGCTAACTTTTGACTCTGTGGATGAAATCCTATGATGTTACCATTCAATTGAAAAAGCTCTTTAGCGACTTTTACATGGTTCTATTTATTTTAGCATGCAGCTCTAACTTTTGAGTCAGACCCTGCAGGGTATGGATGGTGTCGCCATGGTGTAACCATTCAAACAAAATCTCGTCAGCATTTCTTTCACATGGTACTATTTCGTTACTATTTGCTCAGACCATTCATTTAAATGGAATGCACTGAGGCTTTCTGTTAGCTCTTTTTGTTTAGGATTACTGATTAGGGCCAACTAAAGTCCACTTATACTGGCAGAACATTCCTGAATTAATTGTCAGGGCTCAATGAGGCGGTTAAAAAGAGGTGTTTAAAAGTGGTCTACTTAGGGACGAATGTTTTGAGGAGAATTCCTTGATGGAAGTATTTTTTCCAACTCTGATCAACAAGGCAGATAGCTTTTTTGAAGTCTAACAGATTTTATCGCATTTTTTAAAACGGTTATTCACTGCATTGCTGTAGATCCTCATAAACAATTACAGTATTTATTCGATTAACTGCCCTGGACGCTTATGAAATCTTTGGACCTTGAGAGTGGGCGCTTACTCGAGGCTGGGCGCTTATCAAATTTTTACCATTTTCAGCAAGTGTAGCATGTTTATTTTGAAACAAAACGCGAAGATGTATATAAAAAAAACAAGGTTTCCGTAAAGTACGCTGAAGAAAATTGCGACTTCGGGAAATTCTCTTATTAGTACTAATTTAATTCTAATTTCAATCTCATTGCTACTCAAGTCAATAAGTGAATTCTCTGACACTGCCTCCAAGCTCGATGTCCGAAATCGCCAAGTTTGTAAGAAGCAGGTACAGAAGGAGCGGGTTTGGGTGGGGTTCGCGGTGGGCGCTTATTCGAGGTGGGCGCAAATTCGAGGTTGGGCGCTTATTCGAATAAAAACGGTATGTAGGCAAAACCACAGCATCAAACCACTGAGTGAGGACAGCCGGCCGCATCTTGATAGGGTGAGCTGGATCAGTGAACACTTCCCAAGTAGAAAAACTGCAGTAAATTGATCCTCACAGCAAGAAGAGTTATAGAAGAAGATATATATAAAAAATTCAAATGGTAAAGTGTATTTGCCCGATAGTTCGGTCTCCAACACAAAGCCTCAACGGGAGCTAAAAAGAAAAATATATTTTTTTGTTGTTGGTTTTTTAAGTTCGTGCTTGTTTCATCAAGCGGGTCCGGGCAGGAGCCGATTAGCGGTCAGGGTTGTCAAGATTTCATCCATGCTTTCCTGTTTTAATCTTTGATTTTCTCGTACGTAATTTATGCTTACATCGCCAATCAGTACTGTGCATTTTTGAGCATTCTTATCGTGGCCTTGCCAAATGTTTGACTTACACTTTGCTGAACTTGGCTATTTAAGTTCTTTTTAAGTCTGTTTGGGTTTGCCGTCAAACCAGTGTTTTTAGTTTTTGATTGGTTTGTAGCAGTTCTTGCCGATAGCAACCGCGTGTAGGTTTAGTGAAACCAAGACATAAACCCCCCACCTAGTTAGGGATACTCAACGACTGTTTCCTATAAAACATCTGTTTCGGGAGAAGCGAATATTGCCTAGAATATCTATCATTTGAGGAGATGGTAGGCTAGGGTACCTCGTGCGTGCGGTTACTATAGTCTGGCGATTTATTAGCAAAACTATATTATAATTTTGACTGTGGAGTTACTTTTTGGGGATAACATCTTTGCAAGGTTTCTCTGCACGGAAACCTTTTATGCAGATCTTAAAAAAATCCTCAAAAATCGCTGAAATTTGAGCTTGGAAAAATTTAATATATGTTAATTACCACTCGTTATGCGCATGGAGTGAAAAATACCAATGGCTGTGTATGTTTTGGCGTCCTAATACGAGCTCCCCGGTGGGAGGCTATAACAATCGCTGTTGATACTGTCTATCATGCGCATATCAGGGGCACCCAACGTTAATTTTTCGAAAATATCTGTTCGGAAGACGATTTGAGATCTAGAATTTTCGGAACATTTGTTGTGAAATTTCTTGCTTGCCTGCCTCTCCTAGGATTTTCGAACAATCTAAAAGATGGTATAATTGCCCATTTTTAACGGATTTGTACCGTAAAAAGGTCACGTAGAATGGTAAGTTTTGATCGCTATAATTTCGGACCACTAGACTTTCAACTAGAAAATCCGAACAGATGAAAATTTTTTCGGGATAAAATATGCCTATATCTACCGTTTAAATACTAAAATACGTTTAACAATGGTTTTGAGCTATATTGTCGTTGGGTGCCCCTGACACATGGCCACATGAGAACTTTCTCGTACGTAAATACTTTGTCTTCGGTACATGATACAATTTACGTACAAATGAAATAGAGGCAATCATAAAATGCCACCCGTAACAGCAAACGTCTGATTCAAGATGAGAATCTTTCAAAATAGAAAATGAGCAGATAAAACAGCTCAAAACAACTCTTATGGACAAAAAATTGCGTGACACAATTTTTTTTATGAGTAGAAATAATGATCAGTAAACGACAAGTAAAGGGGAAACTTTGTCACGTGGTACAAATTCGCTTTTGCCGTTTGAGGTAAACGTGATGCTTGCCTCGTTATTTACGTGCGTACCCACAGAAAAACTACGCGACAGTGGAAACCACCTTTAGGCCTTCTATATTTGAGTGGTATTTAATTATGTTATCAGTTTAGTTATCACATATTCATTTCTTGTTATCTCAATATGAAGTAATGTAAGTCGCAATTCAGACTGATTCTCGCATGTTCTCTCTTATCATCTTCCTGGCGTAGAATGACCTTCAATGATACCTGCTAACCCCGCTATTACAGACGTTTTTCCGGCTAGCTTTTTTCCCTGCCAGCAGAGGTTTTTTTCTTGCTAGTAGAGGTTTTTTCCTGCAAGAATTTTTCCATGTGCACCGTCGTTTACTGATATTCCCCAGTTGTCTTTGTACATGCTAAAACTGCATACCGTATTTCCTCGAATAATAGCCGTCCCTCGATTAATCGCCTCCCTGGAATAATCGCCCCCCTTTGACGGAAACATTTAAAATAATCGCCTCCCTGGAATAATCGCCTCCTCCCCGCTCCTCTTGTCATCTTCTCTTTTTTATCTTCTCCTTGTAAAGTTTTATCGTCTTAGGAACTAATCAAAGATAGGAAAATATCTCACACAGGGGTCTTGCGAAATGGCTGTGCATGTCGCACACGTGGGCCTATTTGATCCAGAAGGATCTATAAAAGCATATGTTGCAAAACTCTACATAGCTGGAATAACGTATTGTCTGATATCTTTTATGCAATCACTTCGATCGACAGTAAAACTTCCTACAATTTATAACGCAAATAACCTCTTCATTCCAAACAGTTCCAAATGAATAGTGGAATATGAAAAAAAAATTTAAACTCCCAAGAAAATTTTATTGACGTCACCATGCAAACGTTTTGTCAAAGAAGTCAGTTCCATATTGGTAACATCATAGGATTTGGTCCACAGATTTTAATTTACAGTGACAGAATCGTCCCCCGATAACTTGTCTGGGCGCGAAGGGGTTAATTCAGCATATGTGTTCAGTTGCTGTTAGCGAACAAAAATTCACACAGCCAAGACCAAAATCCACACATCGTTCCTTACAGACAAAACTGATGTAGTGTATCTTAAAATCTTGTTCTTTGTTGACCTTTTTCAAAAAATGTATTTGTTCTCCTCTTCAGTGGGCAAAATAAAGTATCATAAATGTCTTGACCTTAAGAATCTCAGGAATCTCTATGGGTAGTTGCGGACGTCAGCTTCGTCGCGCGTTTCGCAACAAATCGTCAGGTTAGCAACTTTGATTTCGTCTGAAAGACCCGGCATACACAGTTTCAACAATTCTTTTTTAACTTTTATAGTTTTTTTTAAAGTAAAATCATGGATAATAGAAAGACTGGATAGGAAACTTATGTCACGTGGGCTGATTTCTTATCGCCGATTGGTTGGTTCTTGCTCCAAGATGGCGTTGGATGGTTCCATCATAGTGGAGATTTGTGACGAAACGATGGCGAAAATGTGGCGCAAACCAGTCGAAATGTAGGGTTTCTTTGCCTGCATGTTGTTCTATTTCGGATTTTTCAGTGGTACTTTAATCTTTGGTGGGTGCTCTTTCCTTCGTTTGTTGTCTTACGGCGATGGCGATCCTTCAAAGCCACACTTGAACCTTCAAGGTAAGCAGTTCTTGTTGTTGTTTTGTGTTATTTGTCCTTGTCTTTGAGAAAATTGCGTCCCAAAAATTGACCTTACCCGAGCCATATTTAGTACACTTGGCGACTGTTTTGGGACGCCTTTGTTATGAAGGTTTCTTCTTGTTTCTATTCTTAACTACGATTGACAGATGTTTTAAGGATGGAATTGTGGCATGGGCATAGTTACAGACTGAATGCTGATATTTTTCAGCCATAAATTTCATTTGCAAATGGCTGAAACTAACTACGTTCGGAGCTGGCGCCGAGCAAGTGTACGCAAACGGTGTGTAAAGTTCCAATCGACCGACAAGTTTGTGTTGAGAACTGTTTCGCTCAAGTAATATCCTAGATTAACCCTGTTATATTGTTCGTAAAGCAGTATGTTAATTTCGCTCATCTTTTAATGTTGAAATAAAACTACTACATTACATATCCAGTGAATACTACCGCCTCATGTCGCTCTTCGCAGCTTGTATTCGAAGGCACTGAAGAGACTCGAATAAATTTTGTACTTTTCCCTTACATAAACTATAAATAATTGTTGCATCAATGGGAAAACACCTACTGACATTTTTTTGTCCTCCGTTTAGTCTCCTAAGTGTTGTTGTTACTTTTTAAACAGTGTGTTAGATTTCCTTTTGTTTTTCTTTCTTGTAGGATTTGCTGAACACACATAGTCAATTGAAGACAGTAAAATTGTGGTCAAGTACTCTTCTGAGAGGGAACAAATCAATCAATCTTTCTGTATTAAACAGCAACAAAGTTGCTTTTGTCATGCATGAGAGCCAGAAGGTGGCATCTAAATTATTTATGATCAGAAACTTTATTTATCACTTCTGAAGTGTATTTATTATTTCTTTGTGAGTGGGACAAATTAACTGTGTTTGAGGGTCAATGCTCGTATTAGCTACAGAGTCATGTGTTTAAGTTGGTTAGTGTTCTTCCCTGAAACGGTCTATATCTGAATCACATTGTTTTTCAAACCAAAGATGGACTTGATTAGCACTATTATTGTATTCGGTGTTTTAGAGATCCAAAGTAACAATGTACCTGTAGATGATAAACCTCACCAAGGTATATTCTAAATCAAATTAATAAAACATATACCTGTACTTGTTTGGGGTATGCATTTTGTTTTCAACAACATGATAATGTGACCAGACAGTCATATTTTTTCAATCCCTCATCCACTTACCTCAGACTAAACCAAGACCCCATAACCCCTGATGTTACTGTTTTTTTTCCATATATATAAGCAGCTTCTATTTTTCTTTGGGAACAGTGTTTATGTTTATTTCAGAGGTGATTTACAGTATTCCCTATCCATATCATTAACACTACACAAAAACCTAAACTTTGTTTCATCCCAAAAAAAAGGTCAGTATTTCAAAGATAATACATTTCTAGGTTTTATTAAGCCTTATGGAAGACAAGTGTTTCCTAATGAAAAAGAAGTGAGGGTTCTACTATTAACCAGGAGAGTTTGCTTCCCAGTTGTATTCTAGTAGTTACCAATTAACCGTTTTACATAACATTTTTAAAAGCGTTGCAGTTCGCTTTTTCAAAGACCTGACTGAAAAGTACCTTGGGTCACTGTATATTTATACCTGAAAATTACAATGAAAATTGATTTAAAAAAGTTTAGAAACGGCGTTTCCACGGTGGTCCGCAAGCAAATTTCCTTTCTCTGCTGTGCTTTTCGCCGCTTTTTTATATTTCTCAAATACGAATTCTTGTCACTGGTTGTCCGTAAATAAAATTGAAGGGAAAATTAAACGCCTGTTTGAGCTGGGTCCTTTTACTGCTAATAAAATCATTTTGTCAAGAGTTGTTAACTTATAAAATTTGACACTCGCTGAGCTTGTCGATAAAAGTAGAAAAGAAATCGTGAAAATCGTTATAAAAAGGGTTAAAATTATTTCCAGTTTTCTTGTGGTTTGAAGAAAATTAGGCTGTGCCTTTTTTACAGGTGTTTTGTAGCTGTATACATGTAAGTTTTCGCATACTTTTTTTTGTAGCTAGGCTTCCCGTTTGGTGCATAAAATTATCGAGCGCTGGAGTCATTCGTCGCTCTCACAAGTTTCATAATCATTTACTCTGTCTTCTGCCTCTACCGGTTTTGTACCCTCTAACTGTCTTCTCCAAGAGCAAGTCCTCTTCATCCTTTACTTCAAAACATGGCCAATATGTATAGTCAAAGACAGAGATAGTGAAATATGCGAGGAAACATAAGACGCGCAAAACGTCGAATGAGGTTGAATGGCTCTCAATAATGTGACGTCACATTTTTCCACTATGTTGGAACCGATCGCGTCAGCCAGTTTCCTATCCAGTCTTTCTATTATCCATGGTAAAATCCTGTGACATGAACATCTGTTAACAACAACAATTATATTACTCTGGAAAATGCACTTAAAAATTTTTACCAGATTTATGGACTCTTTGCAACTTTTTCCAGGCCCTAAGGCTAAAACAGAGTGGCCTTTTCATGGGCAAAAAGAAGGAAATAGGGTGAGGAATTTGTTGTTTCAACTCCATGAAGCTAAAATTATACTGGAGAATACAGAGCAAACCACAAAATGATAAGAAGTATGAGTTTTAATACATACTTCTTAACTTACTTCTCGGCTCCGGTATATCATTACGCATATTAAGGTATCAGCCACCCTTCAGGAGCGTCCGCGCGCGGATCGCTGTAGCGTTAGTTGTTTTTATAAAAACCCCTATAAACCATATATTTTTTAAAAGCTTAATAATTCCAGATTATGGATTTGAACTAACAAAAATGATTTACTTAAATGTGTTGCGAAATTGGAACGCTTTGTGTAAAAGTACACGTCTCTATAAATCATGTTCCACTCCCGCCGGAAATAAACGGAAGAAAACAATTAACACCGCATTCGCTTCTCAACACGTTCCACTAAAAAACCGTGTCTCAGATTTTTGACAAGTGCGTTTGTTTTTCTTTTATTAGCAAATGAAGTTGGGGAAGGCAATTAGTCAACACTCCCTGTGGAAAAAAAGCTCTAGCTTTAAAATGAAAAGGAGTATTAAAATTCGCAGACACGGTTTTGTAGAAGAGATATATGGCATCACTCCGGCCAAATTTTAGCCAAATTGATTGAAAGGCTGCCGACTTGGAGTTCAAAACGTACGAGTCGATCGGCAAAATTTGCGTTCGGAGATAAAATAGAAAATACATTTTTGGCGGCATCCTACCTGGAATGAGATTATAACACCTAAATGTTTATTCTGATTGATATCAGAAAGGGATCAATTTTCTCTAACAATAGGACTTTGACAGGTAACATGTAACAGGAACAAACTTTCGCGGCAAGCAAGTGAACAGTTTAATTCTCCGTTGGAAAACTTCCACCCTTTTACACCACGAGAAGCACGGTTTAATTCTTTCTGGAACAAAAGTTTTGCCTCTCCTTCGATCTTTTTTGTATGATCCGCCCAGGCGTTTTTGTTGATCGGCGCCAGGCCAACGAAACTAAAAAACTTTGAAGCCGCCGAATGTCCACCACCGATTGCTCGAAGGCCAAGAACTGAAGCCCGGTTTATTTCAAACGCTCTGCTCTTCTCGGAAGAATTAAAAACAGAATTTGTCTTGTGCGACGGACAGCTTTCATTCTCGCACTGAATTCTCCAGGTAGAACCAAGTCCATGCTTAATCGCTACATTTTCCATGACTTGGACTCTTCCCTGGCAAAATCGACAAGATACAGACTCGTCCAGTTTCTCAAGCAGCTTTTCGCTCGATACGATAGCTCGACCGCTTATTGTTTTCCACGTTCCATCAGCTGATGGGGTTGATGAGCTTAATTGGCTTTCTTCACCTGGCTCTTCAAGCTGGATTTTGGAGCGGCTTGCACTCTCAGCAACTGCAGCATTTTCGCTTTTCTGAATATCCAACTCCTCAAGCCACTTCTCTTGCTGATAAAACGAGCCTTTGTCGCTCTCTGCCAATTTTGCGGCTCATTCTTTGTCAAACTCGCTCTTCGATTTCTTTTTCGCTCTCGGTTTCGATGACGAAAACGGACACGACCTTTTCTCTTTTTTTTGGCGGCATTTTCACCGAAGCAAACGCTAAATATCCACGGAGAATACTAAAGGCTATAAACAACGCGAAGACAATTCGAACGTGTTGTGTCGAAGCGAGCACTCGGTATCACCAGGGTGCAAAGAAAATCCTTTTTACAGCTTACCATTCGGGCAAGCTGAAGCTAGCGTTTACTAGCCCAGACGTCATTTCAACTAGCCCCAAAAGCTTTTTGACGAGCAGAATTGATTTCACAGTCCTTCTTTTATTCAAATTCCTCAAAAAACATCACTTGTCCGCCGGGCAAGTTAAAAACAGAATTCACTAGCCCGACAGCAAAATCCACTAGCCCCGGGCTATCGGACACTACTTTCTTTGCACGCTGATCGCGTTACTAGTTCACAGGCAAGTTAATTGATATATGACACGGGTATGACAGATCTTGTCAACGATCAATTAAGATAATTAACGAGAAAAAATCTTTTACCCCCGATATCTTTCGACAGAAACAATATTTTCTTCTAATTTTTTTTTTTAAAAGAAAGCTCTCAAGCATATCTATTTGAAAACGTTGAAACCTCAAATATGGAAAAATGGCAATTTTAAGGGTGGCTGATACCTTAAAATATGTTAATACAGAGCTGATTTCTCCTGGTTAAGACTTATATGACCTACCTTGGATAACAAGGCTTGACAGAAAAAAGAACAGCATGAATTTCATGGAGCAAAACTGAAAATGTTTTCCCAGGAAGGCCTGTCTCTTCATGTTTGAGAAACAATAACTTGTTGGTTGGGACTGTCGATAGTTTCCCAGTTGGAATTCCTGTAAAACTAAAAGCGTAGGATGCTGAGCTGCGACAAAACCAAACAGTTCATTGTCCCTGTATTTATAATAAAATGTCGCGTACCCTGATTGGCTGCACATTAGGGATTGATAAACCCCCGCAGGGATAAACCCACCCTCTGGTCGTTTTTTTTTTTGCTGCTCACATATCTCTTTGAGCCGTCCCCACGATCTGAACGCCAGGAAACGGCATTGTTGATCTTACATCTACGTCATACTTTTCCCGCAAAAAACTTTGTCGGCTGTTACTTTGCGACGAATCCTTATGGAACTTCACAATTTCACTAAGTTCGGCATGAAAAATTGGTCTATGGTCAATTTTGCGTGACATCTGCGCGTTATGGGAGTTTAAAACACGGAGCTAAAGCTGTAGTCACTCAATCGTTGGCTTTGAAATTAAAGTTTGTTTTGAATATTCAAAAGTAATGCGTGAGGAATTTAACGGGTTCTTTCTCGTAAAACAAATACAGTAGCCTTGACTGTGCACTGTTCTATTGTAAAATGTTTTGGAAGCGCCCAGAGCACTCAAGAAGTAAGGAGAAACACTCGACTACGTGTCGCGTTTCCCCCTACACAGCTGCCTACACTTCTTGCTATCCTGGGTACACTTACGGCAACAGCACAGAGCACAGTCAAGAGTTCCTTATTTGTTAAATAACATCCTCTCAAGTCATCTCTGCATCTGAAGAACTTCCATGTGCTCACTCAAAGACACCCCGATAAGAGAAATTCAGTAACACCAACCATGTAACTATGCAATGGTCAAGGGCACCCGGCAACGAGAATATAGTTCAAAACCACTTAAACATAGCATTGTTAAACGTATTGTAATATTTAAAGGTAGATATAGGCATATTTTTATCTCCTAAAAATTTTTCACCTGTTCGGATTTCCTTGCTGAAATTCGAGTGATCCGAAAATTATAGGGATCAAAACTTACCTTTTTAGGGTAAAAAATCCGTTAAAAATGAGCAGTTATACCATTTTTTTAGATGTTCGAAAATCCTAGGAGAGGCAGGCAAGCAAGAAATTCTAGCCTGCGAAAACATCCGTTTTTCCTCGCTCTTCGCCGCTGGGGAAGTTTCGCGCGAAACGCACCCAGCGGCGAAGAGTGAGGGGAAACGGATGTTTTGGCAGGCTACAAATGTTCCGAAAATTCTAGATCTCAAATCGTGTTCCGAACAGATATTTTCAGAAAATTGACGTTGGGTGGCCCCGAATGGTGGCGCTTCAAGGAAAGTTAAAAAACGTGAAAGCGGAAATTTGTATAACTTGGTCCTGTTCTTCTGGCTTCGTTGTTTTTCGTGATACCAATGCTCACAAAACGTTCTGTAACAACTTACTTTTTCCAGTCAGTATTTCTTGTTTTTGTTTTGTAATTTGTCTAAATGGCTGGAGTGTTCTTGGCAAAAACAAATAAAACAATCAAGTGGAGGAATGACGAACACGTTTGCATTATTCTTGTAATTTAATTTACAAAACGGATTAAATACGAGTTAGCAAAGACTTACCACCCTCTTAGAGAAAGAAGGAATAAACGCCAATTAACACCTTCTGATTCTTCTTTCAAAGCCGCAAAACAGGAAAACCGCTCTCAAGGTGGTAGCGATGTGTAAATAAACACAAGGGCATTAACGGATCGAGGATGAACTACTACGCATATAATCTGTCTATTCCTAACTACCGTATTTCCTCGAATAATAGCCGGGGATGATTATGTCTTTTTTCGCACATAACACCTTGAATCATAAAATGCTACATTTTATGGGTAAATTCGAAAGTCTCGGTTATTTAGTTGTCAAATAGTGCTGTTTTATACTATACTAGACCTTGTTTATTCAGAAAAGCAATGACACAGATGTCTAGGGACCGATCCAAAAAGTTCAGAAAGGCACCGGCCGCTGGGACACTTGCCAGCTATGTAGTGTGCCATTCATTTTACTGATACTTCGTTAAATATAATAAAAAATTTCACAGAAAAAGGAGTGGGAAATCCGCCCATAATGTCTGAGAATGTGTTTTTCAGCTCGCTAGCGGTATCTTCAAGCCCGGATTTAAGAAGGCGTCCCAATTTAAGATATCTCGTTAATTCTGTTCTTAACAAGGCCCACTATCATTAGAGTTATTCCCTGAAAGATCAAGACCGTGCCTGACAGAATATCAGAAAATATTTTGTGGTTTACTTTTATCCTTGGTTTAAATTGATTTTGCTTTGTTTGAAACCATTCATTATCATACATTACCATACCCCAAGACAAGGACCGTGAATATATAATTTAAAGCAAGGATAAAATTGAACCACAACATATACAATATTCTCCAAGTTTGAGGAAGCTAGGGCGGTTTCCAAAATCCCTGGCCTTCGCGGTCGTTAATTTTACCTTTTCATTCCCCTCCGAAGGCCTATCACGTTGTCTAAGAAGATAACTACATTCTGCATCCTTTCTATTCTTGTACGAGGTCGTATGACTCAGAACTGACTCGTGAACGCCCCTCTAAGGGACATCGGTCGATCGATTAAACTTCAGTGAGTATTAGGTTTAAAAGTTTTAAAACATTGAATTGTGCGGATCCATTTATATGGAAAACACAACTATTCCCCTCCGAAATAAATAAATTAATTAATAACATCATAAAATAATGATTAAAATAAAAAATTCCTAAATTTGCCGAGTGAAATACTCGTAAGTTAAGGCCATATGTCTGCTCTTTAAAAGGATGTCCTAGATCATTCTAGAGTTTGAAAAGCCGATTACTGTTTAAAGTTCCTGCATTCGGTGGGTTTTCATAATATTGAAAGGAAGGAAAGAATTTGATCACTGGGAATGGATTACAATTAGGTTTCCCCCAAGTCTTTTTTACCACAATCCTTTTAGTTTGTTTACGAAGTTTTCGATAAACATGTAATTCGTGATGTTTCTAGACGCTCAATGAAAACACTTTAATTGATCCTCTTACAAGCAACGGATGTTGTTGAATTGCAGAAATCATACGGCGTGTTCTACGTGGATCGGAATTCATGCCCTACGCTTTTTAATGGTCACCATCAGTAATAGAGGTAAATTTATTTGGCATCCCTATTCTCTTAAATTAAGATTAGAAGGGTAAGATTTAAATAATGATAATAATAATAATAAAACAGTAATAATAATAACAATAATAATAATAATAATAATATTAATAATAATAATGGAAACTTTATTTGTGTTTTTGAATGTACAATTGTAAATCTCGCTACGTATAGGCAATTTACAAATGCTGCTTGAGATTGGATTATTAAATAGAGAATAATACATGGTCGCGCAGAGATATGGAATTTATCTTCGAGTGTTCACATCGATATCGAACGAGTGAGCGCAGCGAACGAGTGAGATATCGAATGTGAACACGAGAAGATAAATTCCATACCTCCAAGCGTCCATGTATTATTCTGTTTATTATATAAACATACTGATGACGGCGTTTTTGATGATTTTCCGAAGATTTCCGACCACCTTCCGAAGATTTCCGAAGATTTTTCAAATTGTTCCGAAGACCAGACGAACGTTCCCGAACATTTTCCGAGAATTTCCGAAAATTTCCGAAGATGTCCGAAGATTTCCGAAGATTGCCGAGCACTTTCGAGGAAGACCCGAAGATGTTTCGATGATACACCAACGAATTTAAGTACAATTTAAGACACAAACCTGATGTCAGTGAAATTATCGATATCTTCACATGTAAAAATATCGTATTATTACCTGTGTTCAGATACCACATTTCTCGGTGGTAGAAATCCTTGTAAAACACTGCAGTTTATATAATAAAAAGAAAAAACAACGAAAACAAACAAAAAATAAAAACAAAACAAACAAAACAAAAGCCGCCCCCCAAAAAATCAAAATTGCATTAAGTCTGGGCTATCTCAGTTCCTTTTTCTACAACAAAAGATGTAATATGTTGCTCTAATGCCTATATTTATCATTTTCTTGATTATATAACGTTGCTGCTTTTTGTCAATGCCAATGTCATTCATCATGTCTAAGAACGTGGAGCATTCATCAGAAAAAACGCCAAGGGAACTCATGGAGAGATTTATAAATCTCACACATCTGTAATTTCTACTCATTTCGTTGATCAAGTTCAGATATTTTAATAATAATTATAATAAGGTTTTTCTTTGTTTAAGGACAATAATTCTGGTGGTGCCTACCCTACTGGCTGCATTTTTAAAAATGAACAATGGCGACTGCAGGAAGCACTTTAAGCTCGCTAAAAAAAAACGGTACATGTTTGAGTGACCATATGAGCTGTATCATGAACTTTCAGGCCATATAAGCTTTAAAAATTGACTTATTATCAATCTAGAATAAGTAGTAACAAATTTTCTAATGAAATTAATTAGCTTCTTATCGAAAAGTGCCCAAAACAGAACTTGAAATTAAAAATTGTGCCAGGACTGACTATTCCAAGACATCCCTTCAAAGAAGGGCTATCATGGTAGAGTGCGAAGCATGAATGCAGGTTAGATGCTGCAGTCTTACGATCGTGTTTTCAAATAATGTTATATAAAAGACAGAGAAACAATTTCTTGCAAACTTATATTCGAAAACCCGTATGTTTTACAAAAAACCGTAGCCAACAATAATTTCTACTCATTCATCGTACTTAAAGTGACTGAAGTGACAGCCTGTCAATAAACACTTGTAAATTTAAAGTAAAGGGCTTTTGCTACTAAGTGACATTATTAAAACTTTCTTTTCTTTTTCTTTACTAGGACATTTTATTTTTTTTTTGCACTTAGTCCCAATTCATGCGATCACGACTGATCTTTCACAAGTTTCTTTTGATTCCATGGTCTTCCTACTCTATGTTATTTTTTACAAATCTACATTGCTTTAACCTAAAGAAGGCTGGTATGGCCAGCCGAAACATTGTTATAAAAAACAATACACGTTGTTTTAAATCAGCTTTGCAGTAGTCTTTGGGCTTCTCGTTCTTGGTTCTTTATATTTTGGCTGATTTGATCTCTTTGATCCAACGTTTACAACTAGCAGGATCTTCGTCCACGGTTTTTGCAGTTAATTTAATCCATGTTTTAGATGTTCGAAAATCCTAAGAGAGGCAGGAAAGCAATAAATTTTACAACAAATGTTTCGAAAATTCTAGATCTCAAATCGTCCTTCCGAACAGATATTTTCCGAAAATTGACGTTGGGTGCCCCTGGTTATAAAGAAGTGCTGTTTTTTTACCTCCTGTATGACTTGGTGACGCTAGCGTTGTTGTGTTCCCAGTAGTGGTCTCGGTTGTTGGTTCTGAAAAAAAAAAAAAGCACGATTGTTAAACGCATTCAAGTGATCTATCACTCAACGACGAGCTTTTTACTTAATTGACTTTCTTATCGCACTTGTTACTGATCCATGTCTTGGGAAACCGCTCGAGCTTGCGTTTAGAGAAGACCATTTTTAGTTGCATGAGATCATTCAATGTGTATTAAAATTTGGAGAAGCCAATAGAGAAATCTTGTAGAGGAAACAATACCTGTTACGTTCAACTGGATAAAAGACGTGGAAAGGTAACTGGGGTCGTCCTCGTCACAGATCCACTGACATTTATACTTTCCCTCATCATCATCAGTAACATTAGCTATGGTGAGAATGAAATCTTTTTTGCATCTGGTGTTGGTTGTCCTGCTTTGTATATCATACTTTTCACCAGATGTTAATGGCGCTGAGCTGTTGTTAAAAAACCACTGAAATTCTGAAATTGCGCAATCACTGTCAGGATCTATTTCAACCAAGCACTTTAAACTGACGTTGTTGTAGGCCATCACTGAAACCTCGGGAGGAGAAATAGGCGGATGTTTAGGACTGGGACCTACATAATTAGAAGATACATGGTAGATATTATGAACTAATCAAATATAATTTAAAGATCATTGCCGTGCTGTTGTGCAACCTTAGTGGACTACAGCCTTAATCTTACCCAACAACTTTATTTCAGTATTCCCACGTGAGTACGTGGTATTGCCTACATTATTTATGAATCTTAAATCAAAATAAAGGCCATAATTAAAGAACAAGTTTTTGTCTATATTCCATACATAAAATGTATGTAAGCAGCTGTCAGTCTGTAGATTTGAGGATCGACAATGTTAAATATGAAGAGGGTCTTTTTTATTGTTGTCAAAATTATTAAAAGGGGGTATCTATTACTAATGTTTCTGCAAAAGTTAGATCGAAGACTATCGTTAAGATTACAATTGAATAGAAAGTGTAATTAGCGTTCAACTTCATTTAAGTGGCAGAAGGGGCAAATTGGAAGATTTTCTGGAGTTTTCGGTACTGTATGTCTGCCCGTCTCAATTTGTAAGCGATGGTTGCCAAGTCTGTCTTTATTTAGTGTTTTTTTGTGATTTATATTGGTGATTATGTTCAAACAATTAATTTTTGTGACAGTCATTTTTGAATACAATGTATTGAGTAGAATTTTAGTTTCTTGTTATTTCTTATTAGATTATATTGGTGTAAAGTCAGTTCTTCACGTACAGTTAATTAGATATTCTTTATATATGTTAAGGAGTTGTTATCATTTAAATACAATTCATTTAGATTCGAATTGTTGCATAAGGTATTAACTATTTTCACAAGACTCATCTGGTTTTTCTCAGCCATATCTTTTGATATTTGTAAACATTGCTTGGCATAAGAATCATCTTGTTTGTTTTCCAAATGTATCCAAAATTTGATAATATTTACGTTAGTTATTTCCTTCCGTGGTAGTCATCCATGTTCATTTCTGCATGCAACATTTGGACACTGTTTATTCACACCTAGAACTTGTTTACAGAATTGAATTTGTATTTTATCTGTTATATCATTCTCCCATGATTATAATCATTTTTATCGTAGTCCAAAGGATAAGCTTTTTATGCGTGATAATCATCAGTCACCGCAGAAAAGGTAAAAGAAGACATTCACACTATCTATTAATTTTCTAATAAGCTAAGTATCCCTAGAATTCTGAGTGGAAGAGGGTAGTGGCAAGAAATTCTTAGTTTATCTTTTAAGTTAACTGTCTAAGGCAGCCGTGGCTTATACACAACCGACGTATTTTTTTCTCACCGTTTGAAGGGATAGGACATTCATTAAAATTTAGCGAGATATAAGGCTCCTGAAATCAGCTAATATCTTACATTATTATGTGGCTGGAAATTTCTTCTTAACAGCGGGCCGGCGCTCATTGGTTACTTCGAGGTCACATGACATCTAACAATGAAACTGTTTCACGCCAAATCTCTGAGCGAGCAACATTGCAAAATGTATGACGTCAGAGGGTAACAGTGCACTGTTACCCGCGAATGTTGACCAACGACCTCCGTTACAGCTAGGTTTAATGAATTTCCAGCTTCAAAATTTCCAGCTATATAACAAATCACGAATCTCGATGTTTTCCTCGGTTTCGCCTCTGGAAACATTGAGATTCTAGGGAAACAAAATTGACTGTTTCCCTCTGGACCAGTCATTAAGGGTTTACAAAAGCCATAATGGCTCTTGGGGTTTATTATTCCCTCTGAATGGAATGTCTGTTGACTGCAAGGCAACCGAAGAGCTGTATTTCTCCTGCTCATCGGAGAGAAAGAATGTCAACTTCATCCGCGACAATTTCGTCTGACGGCATGTACGGGATCTATGATCTACAAGGGTATTCCCAGGCTCCGGGATTTGACCGAAATACAGTGCAGGATTCGGGAAACGTTAACAGGATACGGGATTTGACTGCTTCTGCGGAAGAGGGATTCTCCAAAATTTGGGCACGGATGCAGGATTGGGAAAGAAAACGATATACGGGTATGCACAGGGTCTGGAAGGGTATTCTCGCACGAAATACAGGCGGGATTCGGGAAAACGCCAATTTTTTTTACGCGATACGGGAATTGACCGCTACTCGGGAAGCGGGATTCGCCAAAATCTGAAAGAAAACGGTATTCGGGATAGAGATGACAGACGTTCGGGGTGCGGGATTGTGGTGAAAGAGAGCGGAAATACGGGATCAGAACCCCTCCCTTCCACTTCCAGCCTCTTGGTAGACAGTAATCCGGGTTCACTTCAAAACATACCTCTAACTAATCAGACCACTTACACAAATAAACCAGCTCAATTATCTTTGAAATTTCACTCGACCAACCGTTCGTTGCAGTGCAAATATAATCCCCTTCGTCTTTTTCTTGGATATTAAGATTACGAAGAAGGGAACTTAAGGTATCCTTTCCAACCAGCTGCTCTGAGATGTAAAAACCTTCAGATCCGTTGATGATTTGTTTTTTATGTGGAATGTACCAAACTACACGAGGACGAGGCCATCCCTTGAAGGTACAATTCAGTTCCATTTGTCTCGTGTCAGGATAGTAGTTAACGGGACAACTTGTCTAGTTAATTACTTCCTGAACTGGAACTGAGAACAAATTTTTAGTCTTGTACTTCCTAGGCTCATAAGTCATTCACTCAGTTACAATATACAGTTTACAGCTATTTTTGACGTCTGAAACACGCAATAGGTAATACGGGAACCAAAAGAAACTTTGGGTACAATGATCCTGACTTTTTAAAAGAAGAACGTGCTTGCTGTAACTATAATATTGAGCAAAATGGGGTGCTGATAAAAGTTAAAAAGAGGGAGTATGACACGTATAAGCTGCGAAATGCTCCGCATTTCGCCAGCGTAAAAGGTCTCAAACAGCAACTCCTGGACAAATCGCACGCCAGCGAAGATTATTACTGTAAGGTCTTGGTATTATGACCAGTTTTCGTGCTTTTGTTTTCTGCCAAAGGGAAATGCAAATATTAGGTTCTTCAAAAATTCCCATAATTCTATTGGGTCACAGTTTTGGCTAATTGCGCTTTACTGGAAGTAGACATTTTGAATAAGCTGTATTCAAGCTATCCTTCACTCTCACCTCCCTAATACGCCCCAACCTAGTCCTTGATGTTGATTTTTAATTAGCAAATCGGTTCCGATGCTAACCCGTGATTCAGTTAAGGCCCCGTGATTCAGCCGGACAAAACGAATGTATCCTTTCTAGTTTAACGATTACTTTTACCGTAAAGAGTGCTTAATTATAAGCTGAACTTAAATCTCCTTTGAAATGTTAAGAGGCCCTCATTAGATTTGGCACCAATAATTCATGTAACAAGAGACAGAAAACTGCCACATGTTTTTTGCTTCATCATAAATTCAAAAAGGGGCAAAGAGAGAAAATACTTACGTACTTGCGTATTGTATAGAAAAACATCTACATGACTCATTTCCATCTTTTGAATCGATTTGTTGTAAGAACAGTCCGTTCTTACTGGCATTGAGGATTTTTTCAAGATCCTGCCAAGTCACGTCTTGTACTTTTCCACCGGTCACTATCGAGCAGTTGGAAGTCACTGTAGAGTCTTTCGGCGTTACTGTTATTGTCTGAAAAGGCGGTTGGCATTTCTGTGAGTGGAAGCAAGAAGCACTTATTTCACAGTCCGGACTTCTTGGAGTTGACACATCTATTGAGTAAGTAAAAGAAAGAAATAAAAAGGCTGGAAGAAGACATTTCGAAACATACTCGTGAAATCCAGTTTGATAAGCTGGCACCTTCCCACGGAGAGGGGGAAGTGGGGTGGGAGGCACTTCTATAGGAAATTAACGCTCCACGAAATTAAGATATTGGAAATCAAAGCGACTTAAATTAACGCATAAAGGAAATAAAAGCGAAAGAGAGGGTAACAATTAAAAAACGAAGGAAATTAACAAGACGTTCACAAAGGAACAACAACAACAATTTTATTAAAAAGCAAATAAATACATTTATCATACACACTGCCTGCATTTAGCTAAAAGCTATTCGAGGCAGGCAGTGTGGTTACTCCACATCTTAAAAGGAAAATTAAAGAGATTTACGACATCAAAGAAAAAGAGGTTAAAAAAGATAATAATACGAATGAATAAATATGTAAATAAGCAGAAAAAAGGTTACAATACGTTGGATTAAGTTCTCTTTATAATGGGACAAGCCCAAACCAGACGAAGAGTCTGCAGGGAGCCTATAGTGGGCCCAACGTGACGCTTTATAATCATAATTTACATATCCTCAGGGTATTTTATTAATATATGCAAATGACTTTGCATAGCTTCAGTTATTGCTCTGAAACCGCACGAAAACGCTTCCTACGTAGGCTATTCCAAGATCCATGCTTCAGCTAGATAATTGGATTACTATAAGCGACAAATAGGTATTCAAATTTCTGAGGCGAGATGGAAGCTAAGTGAATATCCAAAGGAGGCGTTTTATATTTTCTTATTGAAAGTTCGCTCTCAATGTGTTATTTTGAGGATAACAAAACGTATCATGAAATAACAAAAACGAGAGCATGGCTTGTCCGCCATGTAAAAGGAAAAACAAATGTGTGTGTTTGTACAAACTTACACTCCACTATCAACCATGCAGTCTTGTTATCACCAAATTCCACAATATCCTGTCCACTATTTCTGTATCGTCATCTTCAATTTTAAAACGCTACTTGAGGTATATTCTTTCGCACTTTATCAAGACCTAGTTCATCCTCTTTTGATGGTATACTTTGAGCAACGCAATTCATCTTTTGCTTGGAAAGAGGAGGCTGGGGCAGTATTTTTAGGGGACATTTATATGGAGCTAGACGCAAAGTCCGGCTAGCACTCTTAATCCTGGTCCTGAAAATTATAGCCAGCTGAATAATTTTTCGTACCCAAACACTGACCCGCAAATAACACTATATAGTTCAGTTAGTGTTGTATTCAAAGCTTATTGAATTCGTTTTGTTGCGGGTCGAAATTAGGTTTAGTGGGAATAGTTCGGATTCTACAGGTAGGACAATGAGGAGAAATAAGAGAAAACTGAGGTAAATTGGCTAAACTGAGGAATTTAAAGCCATTCAAGGCCATTTATCTTATCAACTGAATAATGGCATTTGCAAATTAAAAATACAAAAGAAACATTAGGGCCCGTTCAGTCGATCGGAATGAATTCCGGAAAGAGAACAAATGGATTTCAGAAATTGTAGCTTATTGAGGTAAAGATAAATCGATATAATAATACTTTTACAGTTTTCAACGCCAGTCTTAGTTGTTGGAGGAATAATTGTTTTAAATTTCATAACCCGTAAAATTTATACATTCGGCTTTTTTAGGATTTCTGATGGCTGTAAAATAACCATTTGTCGTGTAAAAAAATTCTAAATATAGCGTCACAAAAATAAAGTAAGCGAGTGTTGAAACTTTTAAGCGGGGGAAGGAAACACATGCTGATATATGTAATATATAAGGTTCCTTTTTATCTTTGGTTAAGTTTTTTTTCCTTTGCTTGAGGGTATGGTAACGTATGATAATGATTTAAAACAAAGGAAAACGTCTCTTAAGATAGAATTCAACCATAACATAATTTTACGCATGAATTATCTTATACTTGTAAGTACCAGAGTGCCCGCTCTGATTAATATCAGCACAATTTAGCTTAGCATGAATGTATCGTGTAACTAAACTAACTATAGTGCAAAATAGAGGTTGATTGCAAAAACGACCTTGAGATGTGGGACACAATTCCGCCTCAGGGTCTCAATATTCCCGATGAAAGACATTCGTAAGTGCCTTTTCATGCAGGAAGAAATTCATAAGCTGAAATCCTGCATGGTTGGCATCATTACTCACGTAGGTCCATAGACAGCTATTTGGAAGGTATACACAGATCTGTTGCAAAATGGTACCGATTAAAAAGAGCTTAACTTAATTTAACTCACTTGTACGCGTGACCTCGCCTAGCCAGTGAGTTCAGTCTGTTGTCACATTCGGTTGATTCCAGTGGGTGGCGTGTAAGAAATTGCATACCCAGTTCTCCGTTCAACACAATCTTCTATCCCCAAAATAGCCCTCACTACTATTTCCCATATTTCAGATGGTGTAGATATTTAATTAACCCCCTAGTAACTCGAATTCTGGGCAATCCAAATTCTTTTGACAAGAGAACGGGAGCCATCCACTGAGGAATTGGAAACAGTAATGCATACTAACCTGCATGAAATACAAGACGTAACATGGAAATAAAAACCAGGCAGCCAAAAGACCTGAACGAGGCAACGTTTCCGTGACTAAATGCTAACATTTTCCCTTGCAAATAGTTACTGTACGGTGGAAGATACTATATGTGCGTGTACCACAACAAATTTGAATCAATGCCGCTAGCGCGGTGATAACTGTTTATCTTTTGATGTGGAACCGCTGAAAACTTACGAACAAGGCTCAGAGCGCATGCGCAGCAGACAGGAAAGCTACTGTTTCTGTGAACTACTGTTTAGCAGCAAATACAGTTAGCACCCGCTGATAACAACCTACTCAGCTTTACTTGTTTTAAAGTCTGGCAAAATAGGTTCCTTTATTTTCGGGTGCTTATTAGCAATTTAGACTAATTTTTATGAAGGCGGTTAGTAGATTGTTGATTACCAAAAAAATAGATAATTTTTAAATTTTTTTCACAATTTTATTATTATAACCCTTAGTACAGTATATTATTGTTGTTACACTGAAATTTACAATTCAAAGTTACACTCCTTGGTTAGATTGTTTATCATAATAACCATCTATAACGCTGTTTGATCTTGCTTGGCTAAACAGGTTCTTGTATTCTGGGGTATTAAAGAGGGAAATTTCTGCCGGGAGGTTCTTTCCGCGCGTTCTTATTAGCGGGTGTTTACTGTAATTATTGAATTGAATCTGGGGGGTGTACTCCTGGCAATTCATCCCCAAATCCTGACCCCATTTCAGGCCAAAAAATGTCATTTTTAAAATCCATTTTCAGACCTTGCCTCTAGGAAATCATGCCATCATTACTTAGATTAGAACGCCTACAAATAAGATTTCTTAAAACCCATTTCGAATTCGCATATTTCTCTTTCTTTCTTATTCATTTGGAATTGAAACGATAACTACGTTCATACACTCCCGTAGTTCCCTCGAAAACCTTACCCAATTGGGCAAGATCTATAACAATTTTCAGACGAAACCGGAGCAAAAACCATACCCTTTTGGATCTGGACTGCACATACCAATATGGCTTATATGAGGGAGTACCCTCTGCGTATTGAATGAGGCCAAAAATATTAAGATATTATGTGAAGAAATCTGCAAATCAAAGGAGCATGCCGAATAATAATAGCCTCCGAGATCGGCATTATCCTTCACAGCATACGAAAGCTGAATTTAATAATTGTTTTATTACTCATCCAAAATATTTCTATTCTTAACAAGCATATCTCCTCGTGGACTTTCTTTAAGACTCTGTCCTATTTTTTGGCTCGGTTGCGTCTAAAACAGACTTTTTTTTTTCTTGAAGATACTCCGTATAGTAAAAAGCGGATAATATATGTTTTACGTATTCTTGCATTTCTTTCTTTCAGTTTTAGTAAGAAATTCGGCTCTTTCATCTTCGAATATCCGAGAACAATGATAATGAATAACAATAGTAAATAATTACACCGGTTGTCAAGTTTCATATGCATGTGCACAACTAGCAAAAGATATAAATTTGCATCAAAAAGAACTCTCGATTACTTTCCGAAGAAATATCCGGAATATGCAAATAATTGGCTTGTCGTCACAGATAGCAGTGAGAGCTAAAACGGTGAACGTCACGGCTCATCGTGTAGGATGCAATACTTAATTATCTTACTCGGGTTATAACATCATAGAAACTCTCACAAAGAGTTGCTCTGATGTTATAGTGTATCACTAAACTCTTTACCCGGTAATTAGCATATCCCGGAGATTAAACCGAGGGTCCTTTTTGATGCAAATTCTATCTTTTTGCTAAATGTGCACGTGTATATGAAACTTGAAATCAATGCCAGTGAATAATGAGGACGCTCACTTGTAAACACAAAATCAAATCTGGGGGAAAAATTGGCTGTATTTGTCGCCCTATTTAAAAGCCTTCCCTGTTTTCAATGTTCTTGAGACTTGCAGGGAATATTTCTTGACAATTGATCTCGGGATTGTCGAATTTATAAAAACATTTAGCGAGCGGTTTTTGGAAATATGCGAAATTTTTAGGCACAAACCAAATTATGTCCAAAAGCTGTATCAAAAGCAGCTGAATGCAGGTTAATAAAATTCTTCTTACTCGCGATCACCCAGAGCAATTCCCCTCTTTTTTTGTATGCAGTTTTCAATGGAATCAAACCACTATGAGATGAAGCCGCGTTCCCAAAGCTTATCATTTTCTTAAAATATCAGCGAATTGTGTTGCTAGCATGCTATTTCACTGTTTTTATGATTCTTAAAACTGCAATTCAAAATATTTCGAAAACGCTCTCATAGAATTTGTTCAAACTTTGCCATAATGGAGGCAATTAAATGAAAAACGTAATGGCGTCATTACGTTGCCATGGCGACTGCGATTGCAATGAAACCCAGATCATAAGAAATTTTCATCTTTATATAATACAGCTGGCATGTGGTAACCTTTTTTTTCCATATCTTTACTCATGTCGACGTAGTTACTGCTCAAACTGGGGAGGTATCAACCCCAAAAAATCCAGTCGAACCACCTTAAGTTCACTCTTAGCTTGGACTGTTTGCAAATTACTTTTCTCTAAAATCACTTGACCTTTCCCTCAAAAGTCACATGAATGTGCTCTAAAGTTAACTGAATTGTGGAAAACAAGTTTATTGTTTGATTTAAATTATAAATTCGAGTTAATATATAGGAGCTTCGCTTTTAGCCCTGGCTAAATCTATATATTAGAACTGGCAATTAGTTATCTTAGGAACTAGCTTACTGATTACGAACATTTGTGATGAGGCGGATTAAGCAACTTTGGCCACTGGACCTGCTACCACATTTAACAATTTTTTCTTCCAATCCTGTTTTATCTTAAGCTTCTCGAAGTCAAGAGTTACTAGCTATTGAAAAAAATACGGAGTGCTCTTTCCTGAAGCTTTTCTAATTTTCTCTTGCCTGACTTCCTGCAAAAGTGCCATATAGTGTGACAGTATGTTGGGTAAGGTAATATGATAGCCTTATACACCCAATGCAAAAATGGCTGCCAGATTAATATTCTTTTGTCTGAATTTAAATAAGCCTAACTAACCTCGTTCTCCAGTACAAAATTCAAAAGAAGACCTTATCTCAAGCGAGGCTAGTTGGGCTAATTTTAATTTAAACAAAAGTATATTAATCTGGCAGCCATTTTTGCATTGGGTGTATATATTGTGTAATTTAGCATTTATAGGAATATGTAATAGCGGGGCTCCATACAGAGCCCATACTCATAGAATATGGTCAACCTCTTTTCATTTGGTTGTCACGTGATTGACCGAGCGTACGTGCGTACGTACGCGTCTAAGGGTAGGGTAGGGAAGACTATCAATAGGGAGGGAGGGGTTTCTCAGGCGTGTCTTGGCTAGTCCACATCATGTATATTGGACATTCACAAAATGGTCAATCGACAGCTGTCAAAACAGGATAGCCACTGACCAGTATCACATGACCATATCGCGGGCTCATGTGTCAACTCATCGACGTGACGTGTTTTTTGGAAGCTGTCCGCTGACCAGTTAATTGCTTTACTAGACCGCGACCAATGTTCAATCTCATACTTTCTAGCTAGTTTGAGAGCACAGGAAAACTGATAATGCGCACATTAGACATCAATGTTGTGATCAATTGACAGCTTTCAAAACAGGTTAGCCGCTGACCAGTATCACTTGACCGTATCGCGGGCTCAGGTATCGACTCATCGAGGTTAAGTAACTATTTAAAGTTATCCGCTGAAAAGTTTCTAGTTTTGAAATGATCGCAGGCTCAAGTTTAATCTTTTAAAAATTTACATGAAGTATGTCGTGTATTTCTGCAGCACAATTAAAATTTTGATTTCAAATTGACCTCGGACGCGAAAATTCAGCCAGCTATTACAGGCAGGGAACACAGTTGCCCTTAACTTTGCTCGCCATGATCACACGTTGGTCACGCTCTTCGTCCAATTTTTATGCTGTGATTGGTCAAAATTTGACTGGTGAGTTCATGCGGAAAATTTATGCAGCATCTTGAATCTTGTGAAAGGTTTGAACCCAGGAGTCATTTCAAAAGTAGGTTGAGTTTGATCGTCCGGGTGAACGTAGTCCTGAATAGGAGTGTTGTTGTTGACAGTGACTGACGTTTCGACAACCTGTGCGGTAGTCATCTTTAGAGTCAAAGTGAGTTGTATCACGTCAGTTGATGGTATCATACTCTGCTTATTGATCTGATTGGTCAATTACGTCGCGATATTATTGGTCGTCTGTCAGTTAAGCCGTGATGTTATTGGCTATGAAGACTCGTAATCAGTAACTGGTGCGTTTCGATCCGTCTATCTATCCGTCTAACTATTGTCACAGTTAAACAGTCGTCTATTGTTAGTCAAATTGTCATTCTCTCGTAGTTAGTTTTGCTTAATCTCGTCAATAAGTCGTTTATACGGTGCTGGTAACTGTTGGCTACGATTCAGTGGCGTTTGTTCTAAGTTAGTAAACCAGCTTTCTAAAGTAGTTCTACAGAAAGCTGGTTTACTAACTTAGAACAAACGCCATTACAATCTTATTCTAAGAAAACTTTGAGAATAAATGTCCCGAAAAGCGCTCGAAAATACAAACGAAATTTGCTCATGCCGCCCGGGCATCCTATAATACTCCTTAAATCGAATTAATTCAATATGGCCGCCGTATCGGTAACAAGGTCTATTGTGAAATACTGCATTCTGTCCGTTGTCTGTATGATAAAAACTGTGCCTCATAGTACTGTTTTATCTCAGACGTGATGTTTTTAAACGTCACATCTGATAAATGGTGAAAAGGTCGGTTTACACGCACCCAGATTTGTTGACAAGATTTTGTAAAGTAAACTTGTGGAACTCCAAAAATTCGGCCTGATTTTTTTTTTCCAGGCCTAATTAATCTACGGTGATCAAGAGCCATTATGGTGATCGAAGATGATTGCTATTTTGGGGTTGTATATGAGGCTCTCTTGGGCTATCATGGGCTGTTTGCAAATTATTTTTCTCTAAAATCACTTAGCCTTTCCCTCAAAAGTCACATGAATGTGCTCTAAAGTTTTAACTGAATTGTGAAATACAAGTTTATTGTTTGATTTAAATTATAAATTTATTACTGGGAGCGTCGCTTTTAGCCCTGGCTAAATCTATTTAGTATATACTAAAACAGTGGATAGTGTTTTTCGAGCGCTCTGATTGGCTACCCAATCAGTGAATATCCTGCACTATTCACTGATTCACCTCCAGTTCCTCCGAGCGAGCAACGCCAAACTCGCGTAAGTTGCGAGCAAAATGCCTTCCCGGTTTTCTGCCGTAAACAAACAAACAAATTTCACAACTAATCAAGCAAGCTGTTCCTGAAATACACGAAGAAGGTGACGAAGTTCGGATTGGAAGTTTTAACAGGTAAAGCTTTGTCTTTTTGACACTAATTTATCGATAAAACTGGTGAAAAAGTTTTTGTTTACAAATGCAAATTAAGTTTAAGTCTTGCTTACTTTATTTAGTTGAGTTGTTCATAAATAAGCTTCAAACTAAATTTAATAATCTTTTTTTATAGAATGATTTTAAATACAGAAAGAATTCACAACTCCTTTTGAAGAAATTTCCCCGCAAGAGCTAAACAAATGCCTTGAAAAGTTTTAATTGTCGGCAAGAATAAAGCGACGGCCGCAGCCGCCCGGTCATTACGCGCCAAAATTGTAATCGTTGGCAACAGTATTTGAGTTAAAAATCATCATTTTTGTGCTCAATGATCTCACTGTTTTAGTATATACTAAAACAATTATTCACCTCAGTGTCGGTGGCTAGTCGTGGATATTTACCTCACTGCTTCGCAGTTCGGTAAATATACCCAGGACTAGCCACCTCCACTTCGGTGAATAATTGTTATATATTATGTTTATAGAATTATGTAATTTAGGCATTGAAATTTTTTCCTGTCTTCTGTTGCAACGGATGACAAGGATGGACATGGATTGAAAGCTTAAACAGTTAAAACCAACATTTTAAATTTTCAAGCTCTGCCTACAAAAATCGCCAAAAAATATTATGGTTAGTGCTCCCTGATAAAATTTGTGTGGAATCTTCTTCTTATATCTAACTGAGCATTTTGTGAGGCATTAAGTAATGATCTCAGCCAAGTATCTTCGTGACGAAGTCCCTCTTAGTGATTTTCTTTGCTTGATAAATGATCGGATGTCATCTTATACGCGCGGCATCCTCTGCCAAACTTTTTACTAATAAAGTGATACGCCGTAAACAGGATCAAAAACAAGGCCAGTCCAGACGTTAAAATCGCAATCGCAGGAATCCTCTTGTCAGCTGACTTGCTGTTACCATGGCCGGTTGTTGCTACTTCTGTATCTGATGTTGCTATTCCAAAGAAATTAGAAATCCAGACTCAGTTAAAAGTGGGTATTAAACAAATGAGCGAATGTTTGGAGGATGCTCGATATACCAAGGCAATATGCACAATTGTCTCGTTCTATTGTGTGAAGTCTATTGTGTAATTGTGAAAGGGATAAGGATCATTGTTGTGTTCTTTGTGACGTAACTCGAGACTTGCTATTCGCTAAGTATATCGTGCACCAGCCGAATGTTTATCAGTACCGAGCCTTAATCTATCTAGCTAGTATGCGCAAAAAACGGAACTAAACTTCTAACAAGGGTTAGATTATTTACCAGTCAATTCCAAAACTTCCCACTCCCCGGGCATACCCCGGGTATTTTTCCGTACAGTGGGAAATTTGACCCAAAATGAGGCCCGCCCTGACGGGCATTGACTTTCGTGTCAAAATACTGGTCAGCGTTTCGTTCAGCGTGTACATCACGTTCAAGGATTATTGACGTCATCGCTCCTATATTCACTATTTTATTGGAGCATTTGAGAGCTTTTGAAGTTACGTGCAAACGGACGCAACATTGTTGGAGCATCATTGTTAGCCAACAACTCCCAACATTGCGTCCGTTTGCACGTAGCTTGAAAGAACCCGTTAAATGTGGGCTTTTTGAAATGAACAATGTTATTGGAATGAACAAATCTCCGTAAGACAGTTGAGATATTGACTTGAGATATTTCGGTTGTGTTTAGGAGGAAATTTAGATTTGAATAAACGGTTTGACGCATGGAGAAAATTTTTGATCATGAATGGCCGCTAATGGAGTGGGGGATTTGACACTTTTTGAAGCGCTAGCCGGTGGGGTATTTGACCATCTAAACTGCCAACATACCCGGGAATTTGATCAGATTCCCAGGGGTCTGCGCGGGGGCATGGGCAGTTTTGTTATTGACTGGTACATTATGTCTGCGACCCGACGCAGGTTAACAGGGAGCTTAAAGCCTGGTTTCCATATGATCGCTACGATCTCTACCCTTGCCCTGATTGTTGCGATCGCTGAGAAAAAAAAGGTCAGCTATCGCAGCAATCATAGCGATCATATGGAAACCTGACTTTTCAGAGTTCGCAGCGACGACGATCGCTGAGATAGAACCACCCTTTCATGTAGTTTAACAAGTAAAATCCTTACCCTTTCATCGATCTAATGCCTGAAAAAAGTACCCCTTTTTGAGCCCCCCGTATATGCCATTATGGGGAGTATCCCCCCAGGATCAGGCCTTTCCCAATTGTGCTCGTAAAATGCTGGAAAGTTGCTCACTGGAATGCCCAAAAATTTGCTGCCTAAATTTCAAAAGTTGCCACCTAAATTTCTTGATATTTTTATATAAACGTTGATTAAAAGCTTTATTTTTCGTTCTTCACAATATTTACTAACATCGGTCAAGAAAAAAAAACTAAAATATTTCAAAAAAATTCCAAAAAATTCAAAAAGAAATTAAAGACGTTAAAGTTTTCTACGAAATCGTTGACTTTTTCGAGTTTGATTTGTGCTTTAGACCGAGGGGCCACTAAACCTATATTTTGCTCAAAAGTTGCCCGGAAAGACAAAATTTGCTCGAGGTTGCTAGAACCGAAAAAAATTGCTCCAAACGCCAAAAGTTGCCGAGCACAATCGGGAAAGGCCTACCACAGGTAACCCAGGCTCTGTGATAGTACCACAGTACGGTTCCAGTAAAATTACAATGTTTGTATGGGGTAAAAATGCGATTCTAAAATTTCTAGAAAATACTAAATAAAGATCAATGAAACTTACTCTGCAGTTGTTGTTGTTCTTAATACTCCATCGAAATTTCGTGATAATTTGTTTAAATTCACTCTATATAAAATAATAATATACAAGGTAGGAGACACGAGATGCCATCTTTGCCGCCATGCTCCCTTTCAACACAACTTTTTCGAACTCCAACGGTAAATAAACATGCCAGCATCGTATAAATAGAATAGCAGCAGATATAAAACCAATGAAGCTTTCACAGATAGAGAAACGAATCCCACAGACTTTGACAAACTCGAAGGATATAAACCCAAAAGACCGAGAACATGCTCGCCGAAGTGGCCGGGCCAGATCAACGCGCGGCCAAGAAAATGGGGCCTGGGCACTGTACAAAAAAAATCCATCCCGGGAGTCCTGGGGTGACCTTTCTGGAGACCGATACACCATTTGCCCAAAGCCACCCTCCCCTGCTGGAAAAATACTTGATAGAAGGCAATTGTTCTTCCTAGCCAATCACAATTCGCCAGAGCAAACCCCGTACACGTGCCTGAATTTTGCCATCATATTTAGCCGTGAAGGTCTCGTTTAGGGTTGCACGCGAAAAAATATAAAAATATATATTTGATATGTATACTTTTAATTCGTTTTATTTACTCCATTCATATAATCCAAGTTTTCTCATTTGTCTGTGTTTTAACATGGCCTCTTTTAGGGATAAAAAAAAAGCTTGGGCAACGCCCAGACCGGTCTCCTTTAGGGGTTTAATTCAAAATTTCTGAAGAGCATCCCCCCCTTTCATATGTGGAGTCTCCCCCCCTGGAATTTTAATGGTACTGTACTGTGGTACTGTCACAGATCCTATATTTTGTTAATTTGTGAAAAAATGTCTTTAGACTGGAGCACGATGCAACTCGTCGGTAATTACGGGTGTCAGTAAAACGCGGGGCCGGGGTCGGGGTCTACCTTCTTTTTAAAGAATGCTGTTTTAGGGTTAGGACCCGAAACCTAACCCTAACCCTCACATAACCCTAATCCTAACCTTAAAACGGTATTCTATAAAAAAAAGAGATAGACCCCGACCCCGGCCGCGACCCCGCGTTTTATTGACACCCGGTAATTACTTTTGAATTGCCATAACAGTCCAGCGACTCAGGGCCGACTCAGGGTGGCTCTGTTTTCTTCCACTGTTTCGTATTATTTGAAAAGGGATGTGATCTGGATACTATTTTTTAGATTTGGTTGGCAATTCAGAGCCGGATCCAAGGAAGGAGCCCGGGCCTCCCGGTTATTTTTGGACCAAACTGAGACCCGAAAGGTCGAAAAAGAAAATTTTTAAGACCCCCCCCCCCCTTATCTCAGGGTCTGGATGACCACCCCGCCCCCCCCTTATCTGAAGGTCTGGATCCGCCACTGCAATTAGTCCCATTGTAACACTATACTTAGTGACCACCCCTTAACATCACTGACCTGTTGAAGTTGAGTTTGTAGTCTTTTGTGACGATGGTGTCGAAGAATCTGCAAATAAAGTTGATAAAGGGGAAACGTCTTCAACATATTACTTTCATCGATACAAAAAAAAGAAAATTTCAAATGAAAAGAGAAACAAATACGATAGGTAAACATATGCCCCGGTGTTAATGAAATGAGTGTTAATGATATATGAAATAAGCCATATATGAACTGCGGAAATGAAATGGAAATGAAGAAATGATCGTCGCAGTGAACAATTTATGCAATTGCGTAAAGAAGCCTGAAAAAAACCAAAACAAAACAAAAAAAAAAACAAAATTCAGGACTTCAACGGGGTTTGAACCCGTGACCTCGCGATTACCGGTGCGATGCTCTACCAACTGAGCTATGAAGCCACTGACGTTGGGAGCAGGTCAATCGCATAAATTGCGTTCGCATGTTCTTTTTCCTGGGCCACTTCAATTTATTTTGAAGTTGTCTTGGGTTTCTCTTGTTCAGAATTCTCTATATTACTAGAGCAACCAAAGGCTATCACTTCGACTTGACTGTCCGTTTCAGACACTGGTCGCTAACGTCAACCTTCAGCCACCAGGTCACTAAGGTCAACTTATTTGGGCTGTAGCTTTAACTTTTGCCTGCTTCACCTTACTACAATTTTTGGAGGTAGCTTTGTAACAAACTGCTGCATATTAGTTGCTGGTCTAAAGCCTGCTCCATGAATGTTCTCACAATATATGTTGCGCGTGCTGTCAAATTGTTTTCATCCTGATCTGCTGATATCTCCAGGAACTTATTGATCAGTGACTTTGAAATTAGAGCTGGGTTTCCAAATCGTTCAGTCAGCTTTTCATACTATTGCACAAAGACTTATAATTATTTTGGACGTTCAGGGGCTAACAATTTTCGCGGCACGCCATATGCATCTGCTACGATAAACGCTAGAAACGTAGCAACTTTGTAATCCGCCTTGACATAATTCGCCGCAAAATACAATTCCACTCTTTCGATATAACTTGCAATATCTTCCTTACCGTCCACATACTCTCCAACGTGACCTACAAGCGCCATCCTCGTCGCCAAAATTGTAATATTCTGGTCTTAAACAACAACACCAAACGAACCATTTGCCAGTCATTCTTTTAATGCAACTGCGCATGTGCAATATCTGCCCTAAAATATAAGAGGTCTGGGACCTAACACATTACTCAACCCAGATGCAATGCTGGATTCTGATTCGGCTATTGTATCATGTGGAACGATTATAAAGATAAAGAAGGGGGTTACGATTCGCCGTCCCCTTGATGGGTATCGCGACAGAGTTGCTGTCTGGCACCTAGTAATAAATAGCCCCACACGAGTAGAAATTTCAGCTATAATTTACACTATAATTATTTCAAAAACAGAAGTAAACTTTACCCTCCAATTGCCCTACCCGTTTAAAAGGAAATTTCAAGTACACGTATTTATGGAATTCGCTGTCCACCTGTTTTGGTAGAGTACGACTTTTCCTACCCCATTCACAGACCTGAAGGCGGATGATTTAAAACAATAGGATCAACAAAAATATCAAAAACTCATGCACGAACATGTAATTTCAGACCCTGTATCCAAACGGCGCAAAGCCTTTCCCTGTTTCAGACCCAAACGGTTTTAAACAATTCGCTTACAAAGGGAGTACCCAGTCACCGAAACAAATGGGCTATGACGTCATGGTTTGCTGGTTTATTTTGATAATATTGCCAAATATGTCCTTACGGTATTCTCAATGGAACTCGGCGTAAGTTAAGAAATCACTTGCAAATGACAAAATCACTGCTTCATGTCAAACACATTTGTTCCCCAGACATTATATAAAAATTTACAGGAAAAAAAAAAAATTTTGAAAAACTTTTAGGGTATTTGAGTTTTCAAAAACCTCAGTGTTAACGTAGTAAAAGAACTATTCAAGGAATTTTTATATTTAATCTTGCTGGCAAAAATAGGAAAATGTAAACGCCCAACAGGAAGCACAAGAGTACCCGCTTTGTTCGAGTTTTTATAAGTTTTTTACCGACCGCCGTACTGCAAGGATCAAAGTGTTAACAGTTTACCTGCTACCCGGACCGATTTAATGCCTATTCGAGGACATTTGAGAAAACTCACTATAGAAGTAAGTGAACTGTATGTTACCTTCGTTTTGTTAATTTAGTCTTTCTTACGTTACCTTTTAAACAGAATTGAAGTAGCTTAAATTGAGTTTGTTTCCTTTAAGAACCACGTGACTTCGCTTGTATCAACTTTTAGCTTTTATCGGCATTTATTCCGCTTTTTCTAGTTTCATGAATCAATTATTTGATTACACTTATTAAATAGAATATATTTGTACAATTTGATTTCAGATCGAATAAAATTACTGTTATACAATTACGAGCTATTCTTCGGATTTGATTCTCCGTTTTCTAATGAAAAAATCAGTTCAACCCTTCAAGCTTGTCCTCACATAACACGGCTCCTTTTGCATTTGCTGTGTTACTGTTTTGAGCCCGAGGGGGTGGGGTGGGGGGAGTACTTCCTTATAAGAGGCTAATGGGGATGTGCCGCTGGATGGGGTCCCATTTTCAAGACTGGATTGAATAAACGGGGTAGCACATTTTCGGTTTTTTTGGGGGGTAAGACAGTTCTCCATATTTACGGTTAGCAAACGTACCAGAATGTTTGTACTGCAGATGAAAAGTAAAGTGTTCTTCATTCAATCTAATAAATGGGTCAATTCATAAAAGTAGAAAGTGACTAACTTGGGATCGCGAAAATTACATATTTGCCCAAAAGTGACTAAGATGGGGTCTATAATTGGCCACAGAATAGACTATAATGGCGTAGGAGCTCTGAGAGGCTAGCAACACATATCCAGGAATAAATTTCGTGACACAAGACTTTTAGATATCACAGGAGTAACAGTACCTTTTTTTGAAGGAGAATATACTTTCAACTGGATAATTGAAGACCTGGAAAAGCTGGGGTAGTCCTCCTCGCAAAGCCACTGACATTTATACTTTCCCTCGTCTGCTTCAGTAACGTTAACAATGGTGAGAATGAAATCTGTTTTGCATCTGGTGTTGGTTGTTCTTTCTTGTATATCATACTTTTCACCAGATTCTAATTTCCCTGAGTTGTTGTTAAAATACCACCGTAAAGAATTGTCCCAACAGTCGCTTGGCCTAACACCTACTTTGCACTCTAAAGTGACATTGAAGTAGGCTTCCACCGGTACCTGGGGGGAAAAAATCTTCGGAGCTTTTGGAAAGAAACCTGTATTAAATGATAAGAAAATATGATGAGCAAATATTATTTGAAAATCGTTACCATTTTTTCGTGCAACCGTAGGAGGTAACATTCTTACTCTTACCCTCCCCTCCTTAGTATTTGTGACAATATATGGGGCATCACAACGCTTTGGAGTTTTTACGTGTTGATTTTGTTTATTTTTGTTTAAAATATGATGAGCAAATATTATTTGAAAATCGTTACCATTTTTTTGTGCAACCGTAGGAGTTAACATTCTTACTCTTACCCTCCCCTCCTTAGTATTTGTGACAATATATGGGGCGTCACAACGCTTTGGAGTTTTTACGTGTTGATTTTGTTTATCCCACTGGTTCCCTCTTTTGCGACTTGTCTCGTCACGCCGACTTTAGAGACGCTCTAACGATCGGTTGATCGGATGAACCCCACTTCTGTTACCTCCCACCAATATGGCCTGTGCTACTAAGGGTTGATTTTAATAGTTATTTGGGGGCTCGTTTTCTCTTTTTAACAATCACATAACACCTTACATTGGAATCTTGATGTAACGAACAGCTGAACGAAGACCGAAAGGACTGGCAAAATATGCTCGCCATAAAGAGGTTTTGTTATATCGAGGTCAATACAGACATCTCATTGTTACGGACAGTTTGCTTTGTCCCTGGCCACAGAAAGCCCTTTCATTTTCTACCCGCTTAATAAGGTCACCCCGTTAATACGGACTCTTTCTTAGTACGGCCCCTTCAATGTCGGGATTTGCGGGGTTTGACTGTATTATTTCTGGGGAGGAGAATATCGCTTATCATTAAAAATTGAATCATTGGATAATGCAATTCTAGAGCTCTGATTGGCTTAGCCATCATGGTATATGAGCCGTTATACCATGCTCTTTAAATATGGCAACTGTACGCGTCTGCTCAAAATTAAAAACAAGATGAAAATGGGTTGGTTTAAAAATAAAGTCGGGAAGAATTCTCGATATTTTGTGGGCGTTTTTAATAGAATAATTATTCCACTCGCACTTGTTGGATATGAGATGATTAAAGCCAACTCGGTGCTACGTTTCTCGTTGGCTCCCCTACCATCTTATATCTAACGCACACTCGTGGAATAAGTGGAATAATTGTTAATTATACCGAGGACTTCGTTATATAGAGGTTCTACTGAAGTTCAGGTGAGAACACTCCCCTCTCATTAATGACTGTCCTGTGCTTGATTCTTCAGGCAACATCAGATGTGGCCGGCCAGGTTGAGTTTTGTTGGTTCTCACCCTTATTCCGCCATTGCCACCAAAACAACACATCACTCCCACGTTAATCCCGCCAGCTGCGCAAGGTAAATTTGAGCCAGAATGGTAGACAAAGAACCACTTTGTGGATGAGCTAGTGCCACTAAATCATTATTTATTTATTTACTTATTTATTTATCCCTTTAGCCTGCGTAGCAGGCGTCGAAAGGGGTAGGGGATAGTGAAAAAGGGAAGGGTGTAGGGGAGAGAGGGGAAGGGACGCCTGCTATAAGAACCCTCTTTTATTCATTTCTGCGGACGCTGGCGTCCGCGAATTCCTGATTGGCTGAGCCGTAATGAGTAACTTATTGGCGTGTATCCTGGCGTGTATTAGGGACGGACCATTAGAAAAATTTAGGGGGGGGGGAGGGGAATTTTTGAGCCGCAGGAATTTTTTTTCGTTATCAAGTTCCTTGTATGAATTTTTTTTAGACCGTAGCATGAATATTTTTTAGGGTTATATGGCGTGCATGAATTTTTTTTCATTTAATTTTGCCTTGCGCGAATATCTTTTTTGTACTTCGCCCGCCCCCCCCCCCCCCCCCCCTCATAAGTTTTCTAATGGTCCGTTCCTTAGTATGAGAGCCAAACATGACGAAGGCATCAAGAAAATGTGTTCTACTGGCAGAAGCTCTGTAAGATCAAAATTATTCCAATCATGTAGCAACGCCACGTTGAAACCAAAACTAAAACCAACTGTACAGCTTGTTTAGCAGGCGGAGATGCTCAGGAGGCTTTGTATACTGGATTTGTCCATACACTGAGCAGCGATTCAAAGCGATTGCGATTCTTGCCATAAATTTGCAATGCCGATATTCAAAAGACCTCCTTTTCTGCAAAAACATATGCCGTCTTGAATGGAGTTTTAAATGGTTTGCAAAGAGAGAGCTGAAGCTTTGGTAAAAACTATCCGTTGTTTATACTTCTCCTTTACTTTCATTATTCGCGTCTCAGGCTGGCCAGTGTTCTGTTCTTCAGTGACCAACACGGTGCTTGATGAGGTTGTAAGAGAAAAGGTCTTGTGTATTCACACGAAACTGATCATTGTTTGTCGTAGACTGCGAGAAGTGAAAAAAATGAGAGACTGCTCGTGGTCTATGTTTGTCGTGTTTGCTGCGGGAGCAAGAACAGTAAAAATGTTTCATTTCGCTCGATTATGATATCACTTGAAAAAAAGCGTCTCAACTTGACGATTTCCGGGTGAACAAAGTAATTAAGTTCCGACCATGCTGAGAAGCCCCGTACTTGTGATTGGTCACGTATTGACAGTGACATTATCGGATTAGTCGAGAAAATGGTGGGCGGATAACAAAAACACCGGCTCTTATAGCAGGCGCTCCCTTCCCTTTCCCCTCATTCGTGCTTTTCTCCCTCCCCCTCTCCCTCCCCTTTTTGCGCCTGCCACGCAGGCTATTATCCCTTGTGACCCGAGGGGAAAACAAATAAAAATTCCAGCGTCCATTTAGTCTGAATGGAAGAGGAAGGTGGCACGAAATTGCCAGTTACATTTTTTTGAAATTCAGTTAGGAATAAGTTAATCTGTTATTTGAAATATGAAACACCCAATATTTAATTCCGTCTAAATCAAGAGACAATGAGCTGTCTCTCTTAGTCTAAATGGGATACTTTCCATTGCTTACAGGGGAAACATGGTATTATGTTTTTTTATGAACCTGCTTCAAAGGAGGTAGTTTTGCGCATCCGTGTGTAGTATTAGAAATAAGAAATTAAATGACTCACAGCGATAATTCAGGTCAATATACCCTGATTTTTTACTAGACCAGCCGGTAATGTTGTTCATTCCAGTGCATTTATAAGCAGCCCCTTCGTGTTTTTCTTGGATATCAGCATTACGGAGAAGGGAAGTTAAGGTATCCTTTCCAACCAGCTGCTCTGAGATGTAAAAACCTTCAGATCCGTTGATGATTTGTTTGTTATCTGGATTGTACCAAACTACACGAGGACGAGGCCATCCCTTGAAGGTACACTTCAGTTCCATTTCTCTCGTGTCAGGATAGTAGTCAACGGGAGAACTTGTCTTAGATACTCTCTTAACTGGAACTGAGAAGAAATTCTTCGTCTTAATTTCAAAGCTCGTAAGTCATGCACTCAGTCATTTAAACTTTGTAGGGAGCTTAGGACCAACACGACTGCGCACATTTCACCTTTGATCAGGATTTATGTAATTTGCTGGTTTTCTTCTTCTTGTTTTTGTAATATACTTGTAATTTTTATAGCAACCTCTTGAATTAGTGCAAAAAAAAAAAAAAAAATCAAAAAAATCAAAATCTGAAATGTGAAAATCTTAACCACCACGACGACAACGTCAAAAAACAATTGGTTTTAACATGAAAACAACAGTTGCTTCACGTGCATCAAGCTTCTTAGTACATTTCTTTGACGTTGACTGCACGACTATGAAGTGAAACCTCCTAATAATGCGACGTTTTATAGAGAAAGTGAACATACGACGACGAATTCGCCTTTTTATTTCTGAACCTGATTAAAGTCCTTAAGAATTCAACTCCAAGAGAAATCGTCTACATTTGACAAATTAAGCAGCTCCAAATAGACTAGCCTCACACGCAGGCGTTTTTAGGGGAGTTCGTTTTTCATCCCTCCCCACGAGCTCCCCTAAAAAGGCCTGCGTGGGAGGCTACAAATAGACGCGATGACATTTGAAATGAGGCAAATTTATTTTTTTAGCGACATTTTCACTGCCCTCGTCGACGTCGTCGTCGTCGTTGTCGTCATTGCTTAGCTCACGATTTTTAAGATACCTACAGTCATCCCTCTTACCGACACCTTCCAACCAACCATGTTTTACTCCATGCCTTGTTCATTTTAATTAGGCCCTTTGCAGTAAGTCATTTTTGTAGCACAAACCTGCCATGCTGGAGAGCGAGGCCCTGCGCACTGAGTGAAGCCAAACAAAAAAGCTAACATCGTTTGAAATGATTCCTTTGTTTGTTGTTTGTCATGTCCCTTTGCTTTTCTTACCCTCCAGCATGGCATGAGTAACTAGAGTTTCGCGGTGAACCATGTTCAAGTGAGGTGATTCAGCTGGCTATAACTTCAACCGTTTTTACGATCACTCCAACCGTAAAAATTGCCTCCGCTGAGCTTGAATTTGCCTAAACCCGTTACGAGGCATTCATAGGATTCGTTATAATCCATTTAAAAACCCAAAAAACTGGTGGGCGCTTTATGATATTTTTCTCCCCATCAATTTGATACAGACAGGGCAAAAAAAGAACATACTCACTGGCGTATTTTATAGAAAAACATTCACGTGGCTGACTTCTATTCTTTGAATCGATTTTTTGTACGAACAGACCAGCGTCACTGGCATTGAGGTGTTTTTCAAGGTCCTGCCAGGTCATGTCTTGCACTTTTCCCCCATTCTTAATCGAGCAGTTCAAAGTCACTTTATAGTCTTTGGGCGTTACTGTTATCGTCTGAAAAGGCGGTTGGCATTTCTGTGCACTTATTTCACAGTCTAGGGTCCCTGTGGGTGACACATCTATCGCGTAAAAAGGAAAGAATAGAAGGTAAATTCTTTATTTCATCAAACATTGGCAATTTCGGTTTCTGGGAAACTGCTAACCTACCCCTCCCCTAAGCCATCATTTTGCCCAAAGCGAGAATAAAGTATCAATTTTGGCTTAGGGGAGGGGTAGGTGGGCAGTTTCCCAGAAACCTAAACTGATCCATACATTCATTAACTAACTCAAACCTCTTCATGAACTCTTGACAAACCTACTATCAGAGTATCCAAGTCACTATCCCAGACCATGTAATATGTTTTTTGGTTGGTTATTGTTCTTTTGGTAAAGTAATGGGCTTCTCAAAAGATAGCTTTGCAATGGCTGATTTGACACTCAGTCTTATCAGCAAATGATCGGAATAATTAATCCTACTGATGGTTAAAAATAAGCAATGATTATTATATTTAAAGTTATTTTAAATATTTAAAAAGGAATCAATAATTAAATTCAAGTATCTTTTGCAATACTGTAATACTTTGTTATAGTAATGAAAATAAAGATTATTGTTGTTGTTGATCGAAACTATTTTCGGTAATAAACATTCTTGCATGGTTCTGTTCATATTTTAGAGGTTGGTTTTGGCCAATCCTTTATTTTCTCTGCGAGACACCAACTTGACACTTGGACTCTTGTCCCCCAGAAGACACGTGGTATGGCGTTGTTCTGTGGGTGGTGGGTGTTCTAGGTCAGGGCTTTAATCAGAGTGTGCCGATATTTTTCATAAGAACTTTCTCTGGTTGTTACTCCATACTGACGAGCCCCAAAAAGGGCGAAACAGCTGTCTATGGCTACAATCCCGCTCTGTTTTTAGTTCTTTCGGTGTCGTATTGATGTCTTGCAGAGTGCATTTTCACGTAGTACGATCAGCATTGCAGTATTCTGCTTGCAGAATTTAATATGTCTAGAAGTGAATTATTTGATTTCCTTAATTTCCGACGCATCATAAACTGATGTTGTTTTAGTCAAGGCAAGAATTCACGAAACAACAAGGAATTAGCTTCTGGATTGAAAACAAACTTATTTCCACGTATGAACCCTCCACGGAAAAATTGCGAACCATTGCAGTCCTTTGATCGCCTATAATGTACATGTACCCGAATTTTTGAAAGCATTCCTCAAAAAGGCCCAGAATATCCCCAGCGGTGAGAATTTTCATAGGAGACTTGCCGTCTTGGTTGGTCTCATCGTCAACCTCAGACCCTGAGCTAACTATTTACTGTGTCCCTGTGTCGCTTTTGAGTATTTTTATAGAAAAAGCGCAATATAAGTATTAAATATTATTATTATTATTATGATTATTATAATAATTTGTATATATGTTTTGATGTAGATTAGGTTAGTTTAATTCTTAAACACACGACCCCACAAGCTTTTATAGCTTTGAAAATTATCGTGTTTAAGTAAAGATTATGTATATATGGATGTAACAGGTGTTGGAAACGTAGCGAAAAATAAGAGAAGAGGCGAGGTAAATATTCAGAGTGAGGATTGGGATTTAGTGTACCAAACTCTCTCGGCCAACCGCTCCAGCACGATGTTCGATATGTCTGAAAGCGACTTGTTCCAGCTCCGTGTAGCCGCCATTTATACTAGGCAGGATACTCCCTTTTTATACCTATCCGGTATAGTGACGACAGAACCTTGTCCTTTTTCCTCACTAACACTGTCTCCGTTACAGTTCCCACCGAAGTCATCATTGACTTCTTTGTTAACTGATGTTGAATTAGGTGGATATAGGCGGTAGACATTCTTTTGACTTGCTATACAAACTGTATTGTTTATATTTGTTTTGTTGTTCTGATCATTTCTAACGAATTGCAAGTAAATTGAGCTTAACATGCAACGAGCAAGGCCACGTCGAGGCTGTAAGATTACATTCTTCATTCGTGCCTACATTTTAGCGCGTTGGGAAGTTAATTAGTCCAACCCGTTCCCCACCAAACGAAACAAACTAACAAATCAACAAACACTGGACGAAAAAACGGATTTACCTCTATAGCAAATTTGGAGCAAATCATCTGCAAATGCCATATTTGCTTAATTTTGCTCAATTTTGCCACATGACATAGGACCAACTTTGCCATAATTTTGCATTAGTGGCAAAGGTGGTAAATGCCGAATTTGCCTCAAATTTGCCCCGTGTGTAAAAACAAGGATAACGTTCTCTTTATCAAGGCATTTACAGGGGTGTCAAACTTGATAGCAAAACTGACATTTGTCAGGTTTTTGCCCAAATGGGCAAAAGCGATCGAAGATGAATTTTTGAATGCTTTTGCTCTCTATGGCAAATTCGGTCAAAGTAGTAATTTGCCACATTTTTGCTCAATGTAGCAAAAGTGACCAAAACTCACTTTTCAACAGTTTTGCCCAGGATAGTAAATCTGAGCAAAAATTCACTTTATTTGTGTATCGCCCAGTGTAGTAAATGAGGTCAAATTATCACTTCTTCCTTATCTTTGCTCAGTGTGGCAAATATGATCAAAATAGGCGTTTGCCACTGTTTTGCTCAGGGTAGCAAATTTGGCCAAATACCACTTTATTCTCAATTTTGCTCAGGATGGCAGATATGATCAAAACAGTAGTTTCCCATACTTTTCCCCATTGTAGCAAAGTTGATCAAATATCAGTTCTTCTGTATCTTTGCTCAGGATGGCAAATATTGCCATGATAGCAGTTTTCCATACTTTAAGTAAGGTAAACAAAGTTGATTAAAATATCACTTTTTTACACTTTTACTCAAGATAGCAAATTTGATCAAAACATCATTATCCACATGTTTCTTATTTTTACTTGGTACCATAAATGACTGACAAACAATTTAGACACCAAACAAAATTTCAAGAATAAAATGACTTTATTATCTTTAATATACACTGTACAATAAAAAGCAAGATAAATTAAAAGAAAGTTCCATTGGCCTCTTCAGGGCACTCCATGTACCACAAAATATATGCCTTTAAATAAAAAGCACATACAATGTGAAACTATCTAACTTCATAAGTGTATAAGAATGTACATTGGGTTTGAAACTGCAAGTCAACACTAGCTGGTTCATAATTATCTAAGGTTGGTACAGGTAAAACGTAACTCCATTTGAGTGGTATACTTCAAAAAATTAATATACTCTTTCTAGATTCAATTGATACTATTGGCAAATGGTTGACATACGATAACAACATGTACACATCACTCCCAATGTAGATGTGACATCCTTACTAATGGACAGAACATCAACCACAGGAAATAAAATTAGCCTCAAATTATTATGATAAGCGATATTCCTCTAATTATTATTTATAAGAACTTGTTTTCATCTGATAAATATTATCCACTACCCAAAATAGGCAGTGAATAATATTATATAGTGTACCTAGTGCTATTCACTTACCCCCAAGGGGAGATACATCTGTATGATTCATTTTTAACCAAATCAGTTATATAAAAATATTTCTTGTAAATAAAATGAGTTACCATGCGAAAGCTCTGTGCATTTCTATGATTTGGGTACGACTTTGATATATTTTAGGGTAGCCTTAGGATCTGTCACCACTGCGGAAAGTGGATGCAGATGTATCTCCAATTACATATGTTGGGTGAATGGACACAACGACTGAAAATACAGCTGCATTTACAGGCTACTAGATGGAAGGTTTTTAAAATTCAGTAAAGTTGCCAAGTTACAGAGTGATTCGGTGCAAACTAACAAGGACAGCTCTGCAAAGATGGCAAATTTTGCAGACATTTGTCTGGTAAGGGAAAGTTTGTGGCTCCACCACATACCATACAAAGGTCATTGAGATTATGTGACTTTGTGTCAACACTTTATTTCAAATCGGACTAATCACAAACAGTGTAAGAACCTAGCCAATCACAATACGCTGACATACATGAATGTCTTTGTGACCCTGTGGGATTCAAACATGATATTGCGCACTAATTCTCAGACGGCATGCTCTATACAGAAGGTTTAGAGTGTCTGCAACACAGGTAAGATCTTCATTGGATTGTGACAAATCACTTTGAGATTTGGTAATTTACCTAGTTTTAACGTGGCTCTTTCCCATGGCTGTCAAAGGATATTCACTTACTACATTGTCGGTCTTCATCAAAACTCAAAAAATTGTGCAATTGTCTACTGAGTAAATATGGTTCTAGGAACTTAACTGAAAAGGAACTGAATCATGATGCATGTCAACTTCAACTTGAGTGTTATTATTATTTTGTACATTTTTATCTAAAATGTCTTCTTCTTTTCTGAATGTTCTTCAAAAAATTATCTGTGTTATGCTTATGATCAAGTTCCTTTTTCTATTGTAAGTGGTGGGTGCCATAGCAAACTCAGGAGCATCATCTGGTGCTCCTTGGTTTGATGCTGGTCTCACTGTGTGCTCTATTACCATTATTTTCACTTCATTAGCTTTGACACCATGCAACTTTGCGGTCCAACTGGGCCATTATACCATTAACCTCAATGCTCTGCCAGGAAAGTGGCCTTACACAGAGATTCTCCCTATTTGGGAGGTCCTCATCTGAACCTGAAGAATTACCTTCATGCCACTCTGGTACAGCTGTTTCAGACAAAGACTCCTCTGATGACATATATGCAACGGACATACATGCAAGGTACTTGTCCTTGTCTGACTAACTGATGCTAGTTGACTCCCTCAGAGCATATTGGCCCTTTAATTTTTTTTCTGAAAGAAAAATGAAGAGCCATGATTTAGCAGCCAACAAGTAACCCACAGTTGGTAAACAAGCATGTACTGCTCATACTCAGTGTAAATGATTAGGTTGCAGAACAATGACAAGATGCTAAAAGCTGAAAACACTCTCTTAATCAAAGGAACAGTTTGAGGATATTTGTGAGAAAAATTCCTCCCTGCACTTTATTCCTACTAACTTTTTCATTAAATATATAATATGTTTTTTGGAACAGGTGTTAAAGTAGAGAGCAGAAATGCCTCTTTCTGTTGAATCTGCATTTGTTTCATTAAGACTCTTTTAAGTGTAAATAAAAACTGAAATAAATTAATTCCCCTGTCATTCAAGAGTAGAACTGATAGTGTCCCACAGGTCACCAGGCTCTAACAGAGCACAGCCATGACTCAGCTGTACACATAAACCGTAAAACCGGTCAGAACCTGAGAAACATAACATTAAGGCAACCCACATGTTGCTTAGAACAATAATTAACTAATTGTGGTTATTTGGCATGATAAAGCCAAAGCATTTAGTCGCAAAATGAACTAACAAAGATCCCTCAACATCATTGAGCTGTACAAAAGGTATAAATAATGAGGTATTGTCATTTCAAATGTGGAACAGTAATACAGTGGTCACTTGGAATGACACTTATGCTTCAAGATCTGGCAAGTGCCGTCATTCGCAAAATTGAGCCAAAATTAAGATCTCACAATATCACTGCACCATATTTATAAAGCATAAGAGTTTTGGATGGTACAATTTATGAAAGAAGAATCACTTGTCATTTAAATGTGGAACAATAATACGGTGGTCAATCAGAATGACACATAGGCTTCAAGATCTGGCATACACCGTCACGCGCAAAATGAACCAAAATTAAGATCTCACAATATCACTGAACCATATGTATAAACCATGAGAGTTTTGGATGGTACAATTTATGAAAGAAGAATCACTTGTCATTTAAATGTGGAACAATAATACGGTGGTCACTCAGAATGACACATAGGCTTCAAGATCTGGCATATGCCGTCACTCGCAAAATGAGCCAAAATTAAGATCTCACAATATCACTGAACCATATGTATAAACCATAAGAGTTTTGGATGGTACAATTTATGAAAGAAGAATCACTTGTCATTTAAATGTGGAACAATAATAAGGTGGTCACTCAGAATGACACATACTGTAGGCTTCAAGATCTGGCAAGTGCCGTCACTCGCAAAATGAACCAAAATTAAGATCTCACAGTATCACTGAACCATATGTATAAACCATAAGAGTTTTGGATGGTACAATTTATGAAATAAGAATCATTTGCCATTTAAATGTGGAACAATAATACAATGGTCACTCAGAATGACACATATGCTTCAAGATCTGGCAAACTTATGCCGTCACTTGCAAAATGAACCAAATTAAGGTTTCACAATATCACTGAACCATAATTATGTATAGATGTGAAACAAGAGTTTTTGACTGTAAAAATTTCAAAAGGAAAATCATTTGTCATTTGAAATGTAGTAGAATATTAAATAATAAATTATAGTGACCACTGCTTTGTCAAGTGCTGTCACCTGAAAAGTACAGTAACCCCAAAGATCTAACATATTAACTCAGCTGTACAACAAGCGAAATTACTGAATTATGGACATGCTAAGGTCACATCACCGACTTATATTGGTGTAAAAGAAATGTTTGCCTGCACAGCTCAAGATCTGGCTACTTAAGATTATTCCATTAATGAAGACGATGCGCAACAAAGAGTACAGTTATTTCTGCAGTAAACAAAAAGGAATCAATCAATGGCATACCTGTGCATGCATCTTAAATTTTAAGATTTATGTTTGAGGTTTTAAGCTTACGCAAAGTTATTAGAAAACCAAAGTAAGTAAACGAACCACGATATCAAGAAGAACATACCTTTCTGCAATCCAGCTGAGTTGATGACTTGGAAACAGGCTTTATGTGAAGAATATCGCAACTGATCACTGTCTCTCGAAAATAACAAAGGTATAAATCGTAATAGAACAGCTGAATAGAAAGACAGGCTTTCTATTATCCGAAAATTGCAAAACTACTCGTTTTGCAACGCTGAATCGCTTGTGAAGTCCGCGTGAATTTGAACTGTTCAACGAAAGTTTATTTTACACTATTCTATTGGTTCAAAAGCCGCACGTGACAATGTAAATCAAATCGCGCATGTGCCAAAGTCACGTGGAAGCCTGGGAAACAACAAACATGGCGGCTGATCTTGCGACGGAGTGCATTCAGTACTACATTCACCCGGACGATGAAACTCTGAAATCTACTATTGAAATGACTCCTGGGTTCAAACCTTTCACATATTGTGCATTTTGTTCACCCAAATTGTAAATGGTAACGTTTTACGTCAGGGCCTCCTATTCCGAGACTTCTTGTGATATTTTTTTTTTTGTCGGAGCCACCGACCGAATATCAGGAAACGCATTCGACGCTAAACGAAAAAAAAGGGGGGATGGCCTTACCCGAAATAACCAGCTGCAGCAAGTAATATGATAAACCTTGAGAAGAATGTGATGGTGATTGAAACGGGGCAATGGAAAATCAAAACTTGCGTGAAATAACACTGTGAAGTTTGGTAAATGTGCAAACGTTGGTTAAAGTGGTCGTAAAGATAGTTCTTTGATCATATTTTGCTTAAATTTACGCCTCTAGTAACCATAAATTTACACAGTAACTTTGCTATGCCAGAAAATATCAAGCAAACATTCATTTTTGTCGTTCGATTTTTACACAGAGAACAAAATGGCGGCAAATTTGAATCTAAACACCAAATTTACTATGGGGAGCAAAAGTGAAACAAAATATCTGTAAACTTGATATTTACTCCACATTTACGCCACCCTTGCAGAAAAGTAAACTTTCACTTTCGAACAAAATTTGCACCAAGAACAAATAAGTAGCAACATTAGTACCCTAAATTTACAATAGATTTGCTCAACTAGCAAACTTAGGCAAATCCGTTTTTTCGTCCAGTGAAAGAAGCAAAATACAACCACAAAAGAAAAAAAAAACTAAACTAAAAAAGAAACCAAACATATAACTACACTGTAAAAACTGACCAGTTATAGTGACCTCAAAAAAATGGTTAAGGTTTGAATCCCAGGTAACCGTATTTTATTAGGTTACAGTAACCAAAAAAATATAGTTCAGGTTAACCATTTTTTATTCCCGTTGAAATAACTTTTCTTTATGGGTTATATTAACCCTTAAAAATGGTTGTTTCTACCGCAGCCCACACCACTTCTTATGACTTGTTTGTCATAACCTCTACTTTTTGGTTAAACTAACTTTAAATTTTTAGTTGTTATAACCGAAATAAAAAGATAAATACGTTTCAACCCATACAGATAAGTTATAATAACCATTTTTTCTGGTCATGGTAAACCAGTTTTTTGGGTACTAGCGATGAATCTGTGGTAACCCATTTAAAATAGTCAAGAGGTGGTAGCTTTAACCATTCCATATAGGTTAGAAGAAAATGGTCGTTTTAACTGATAATAATGAATTTCATTAACCTCACAATAATAGTCTTCAGCAACATTTTTAATGGTTATGTAAACCGTTCTCTACAAGCAACATGTTGACCACTAACTTCATAAAAAAGATAATCATACAACATTGCAAGTAAAAAATGCTTATGTTTCTTAATACAAGTATTTAAAGCAGAACAAGGAATGATTAAACAATCAGCCCTGCTTCCTAAACTATAGCAAATTTAAACTGGAATACTGCATGTCTCTCACAAGACTGCAAAACAAGACTTTGTACACTTGCATATCATTGTAAAACAGAAACATCCTTAAGCAGAAAAAATTCAAGTAACTCCAGGATCAATAGTGATACAGTATTTAGGTTAAATTAAACCCTTAAGGTATAAGTGCCTTTCCTGCCAAAACTGCTTTGTCAAATACATAGGGAATTAAGAATTTCGTGAGATTCAATGATATAATAATTGTAAGATCTTGCCAGTGAAGAGTCAACTCCTCACCCACTGTACATGTAGCTTTCTTTCTTTGGCTAATGATTGAAGTGGAGCATATGATCTAAAAGTACCAGTGCCCTTCATTGTTCTACAAGCCACGTTTTTCTACTAGAAAGCAAAAAAAGATCCTATTCCAAGCAGTGGCTCGTTGAGGGTAACTCATCCGCCGGATCAGGACTTGTCTTGCTTGTAATGAAAATATGGGTACTCTCCGAGCTTCATTCAAAGTTGTTTATTCCCTCAGTCGTTCAAATTTGGTGATATTTCTGAAATAAACGAAAATATTTCGTTTTTAAGTTCACTGATTAACGCACGAAAAATCACAGTCTTTCAGCGATACGCCTGTGGGGAACACGCACGCACGCGTGTGCGTGGTGATCGTGAGCAACGCGCGACTCAAAGCTACATTTAAAAAAAAAGCTTGGTAATAGCGTATGATAGCTCTGTAACAGCAGTACAATATTGCAATTAAGATGGTCATCCGAAGACCGGAAAATCTATGCAACTGTACTGAACATTTAGAAAACTTTAAAGGGCCACGCGAGTGCGTGGGGTTGTCTCAAAACGCGTCTATTTATTTGCAAAAAGATAATTTTAAAAACGATTTAGAGTTCTGTTTAAAAATAAGCAATACATACCGGTCATGCTGTTTCAGTGAAGGTCGGTGAAGCAAGTCTTCGAGATTTTGCCTGTGTTCATTTGTCTTTAGTCGACGGGGCAGATATTTTGCTTATCTATTTCAGGCGGTCAACTGAAGTAAATTCTGTCATGATCTTCTTATCATCCTCCTTTGAATAAAAGATTTGCAAGGTATTCGTTAGCTGAGAATTTTGTAGAAGCAGTAAAGACTGAAATTCAAGTGAGTAATCTATTCTGAAGACGTTGTCTTCCGACTACCCTGTGAGCAGAGTCTCCTTCGATCTTCCTAGATAAGTCGACTTATCTAGGAAGATCGAAGGAGACTCTGCTCGCAGGGTATCTTCGGACTTGCATAAATTTGAAATCACATTACCTTTTTACTTGCCACATCTCCATTGCTGTCCGTGACTAAGAAACGAGCTCCCATTGACTTTTAACTGAAGGGCTTTATCCAGGCGAAATATAAAATGTTTCTTTTCGCAGCAATGAACCAACAGTACTGACTTCAGCTTGGCGCAAGGCGGTTAAACTGAAAAACTGAACTATGAGAGCCGAATTTGGTATTGATTTTGAAATTCCAAGTCTCTCATTGGCTAGCTAAGTAGATGAACGTCATGGTGTTAAGTAACATACTACAGTTGACAGGAAACAATGCAACATTTTCTGAAAACCCTTAGTTGTTTTTCGAGTAAACTCAGTAAACTCGCCTCACATGTTTCCAACCATGAAATAGTTTAAGCTTATAAAAAGGTTACTGAGTAAGATTTTTAATTTACTGAGAACATTTAACGCCATTTAGGGTTCGTGACGTGACGAAATAGAATTACTTTAGGTCACTTAAGACAAATACCGGAAACCCGCTGGAATTTTGTGACCGGTGAAAAACACGAAAGTATTTTTTGAAAATACGCGAGGGTAGCTGTTGGCTTTTCGAGGTGCTCAGCATTGATTTGAATGACATAACCTGTACAGGACATCTTGAAGAATCATTTCACCTGGATGACGATTATTTCTCTCGGCTAGTCCGTCGAGTGAAACGTCAGAGAAGAAAATAGTCCTCGCGTCACGCGACTTCGCCTCTCGCGCGCGCGTACCAGCCCAGTCATTGAAGCAAGACTCGCGAGCTGGATGCAAGTCATTTAAAATACTTTAACTGTTGGGGAAAGTTGATTTGGCTATTCAGTCTTAACCTATCCTAAATCCCATAATAAATGATGATTATTTGTTCTTTCTTCAGCGTAAGGGAAAAGTCTGCGTTGAAGGTTGGGTACAAGGCTTTTATGATCTGTCAGTTGTAAACTCATACCCGCCGTTTGTGTAGCCATTTCCTTCTGTGGTTTTCCGTTCAGTTTAACCCCTCGGAAAAGTCAGTTTTGACCATTCAGTGTTTAACCTACTTCATAGCTCTAAACAACAGATCATTATTGGTTAGTCATGACCAACAAATAGTTAATAAAAGATTTTAACCAATCGATTTCAGGTTAGATGCACATTTTTACCATTTGCTTAACCATTTGGTTTCGTTATTTTGACTGCCATGAAAAGTTATTTTGACCAGTCGATATTCTAACGGAATTATAACCGTCACAACAACCGCTGATCATTGGTTAATCTAACCAATAACATAAAGGTTACGATTTTAACTAGTTTATTTTAGCTTAAAATTACCTTTTGCAACTGGTTATAACCTTTTAATATAGTTACCATAACTGGTCTGTTTTTACAGTGTAAAACAAAAAACAGTGAATGACCTTGCGGAATATAATCAGCTATATAGTATATAGTGATTTTGTTAGCGAGAAATTTATTGCCGATCGATCGAATTTTCCTGTCATCTAGGATGTCAATCGCCCGTGAATCTTTCTTCGCTATTAACCCGGGCGCCCCTGTTTATATAAACGCCTCAAAAATACAAAAACAAAACAGGCAGCTAATAGCCACAACCCGATAAAATTCTGAAGGCAAACTGGTCAACTCTCCGCTTTTTGGAAAAAGATTCGATAAATGTAAAGATTTATCCTTTCCTGGAAGAATTTGGAATTCTTAAATTATTTAGTCCAAATACATTGGGAGATTAACGATTTGTAAGAAAATGTTTTGGTCCCTTTTGTTAATGATCGATATCTTGTTACTGGACAGGTCGTTTTCAGTTAGCTCTATACATGCAAGTGCAAGAAAAAATAATTAGCAAATGACTCATTTTTCTGTTTACTTTTGTGACGTCAACAGTCGATGTTCACTTTGCAAACACACACCCGTTTATCACCCGTTGTGTCCGTCTTCGACCGCTAAAAATAACCCGTCTTGTTTTCTTCTTGATGCTTGCTGGGGAGCTTACATTAAGTTTTATTTAGGCTATTTGAAACATTAGTGACAAAACGCAGAGATGTCCTGCCTCTTGTTACTTGTGAAACAGACCGAGAGCGAGGCTAAATAGGGAATATTTTTTCCGGTCTACTGAATACACATATAGCGAGAAAATACATAACAATTATTCACCGAAGTGGAGGTGGCTAATATGGGTATTTACCGACGCCGCGAAGCGGCGAGGTGAATAGCCACTACCAGCCACTGACACGGGGGTGAATAATTGTTTTAGTATATAATAAAACAGTGAGATAATTGAGCACAAAAATGGTGATTTTTAACTCATGTTGCCAACGATTACAATTTTGGCGCCCGATGACCGAACGGGCGCGGTCGTCGCTTTTTCTTGGCGACATATAAAACTTTTGAAGGCGTTTGTTTAGCTCTTGCGGGGGAGTTTCTTCAAAAGGAGTTGTGAATTCTTTTTGTATTTAAAGTCATTCTGTAAAAAAGATTATCAAATTTAGTTTTAAGCTTATTTATGAACAAGTCAACTAAATAAAGAAACGCAAGACTTAAGCTTAATTTGCATTTGTAAACAAAAAACTTTTTCACCGGTTTTATGGATAAATTCAAGTCAAAAAGACAAAGCTTTAGCTGTTAAAACTTCCAAACCAAACTTCGTCACCTTCTTCATGCATCTTGGGAATAGCTTGATTGATTAGTTGTGAAATTTCTTACTTTGTTACGGCAGCAAACCGGGAAGGCATTTTTCTCGCAACTTACGCGAGTTTGGCGTCGCTCGCTCGGATTAACTGGAGGTAAGCCTTTACACATTCTGCCGGCAGAATTTCGAGCATAATAGGGCCTCAGGAGCAGAATATATGATTGGGCCATAATCCGAGCAGAATAGGCCATTTTTGGCCATTTTGCATATTCTGGGACCTGGGAACGAGTCTAAGAGGGAGCTGGGCACGAGCATCCGAGCAAAACAAGATCGCGGAACCAAACCCGCAAGTTTTTACAAGTTATTATCCATGTTAGTTTTAAGGATTAAATAATAAATGCGCATATGTTGGGTTAGCCTCACCCTGGAAGGGCGATATAATGTCTTATTTATCATGTTTGAGTATTTTGAACCCAGGAATATCGATTTTTACACAAGCATAATTCGAGCATAATAGTACTTTTGAAGCATAATCTCGAGCAGAATAGCCTTTTTTGGAGGCAATTCTTTTGAGCAGAATAGCCTTTTTTTCGAGCAGAATGTGTAAAGGCCTAACTGGAGGTGAATCAGTGAATAGTGCAGGATATTCACTGATTGAGTAGCCAATCAGAGAGCGCGAAAACACTATCCACTGTTTTAGTATATACTAATACTATATGTCTTAAAAAGATGACGCACCTTGAATCCAGAGAGTTGTCAAAGAAAAAACAGAAACAATTTAAGGAAACAAACTTTGAGATCTTTTCGTACGCAGTCGTTCTTCATGTTTGCTCTATACTGTTCCATCTGTTCGAGCGACTTGAAGCTAGTAATCAACTGTCTTGATCAATTATTAAATAAATGTAATTCACTGCGTTTCTTCATATAACTAGTGTAAATAACATCCCAGGGACAAATTGCATCGAGCTGAGATAATTAGTCAGTTCCATGGATACGGGAGCCTAGTTGTAATGTTAATATCTTCTCAACGGCTCTTTCAATTGCAATAGGTCCTCCGAGGAGCCTAGTATCTAAAAAACTCAGCGTTTGTATTACCCACTAATGTAATAGTCGACCACTATTGTAACACTAACTACTAATGTAATAAATATCAAACACTAATGTGATACTAACCATTAATGTAATAAATATCAACCACTAATGTAACAAAAAGTTAACCACCAATGTAATAATTTTTTAATCTTTAATGCAATAAAAACCTAACCACTAATGCTATTTTAGTATGCAGCTCTAACTTTTGAGTCAGACTCTGCAGGGTATGGATGGTGTCGCCATGGTGTAACCATTCAAATAAAACCTCGTCAGCATTTCTTTCACATGGTACTATTTAGTTACTATTTGCTCAGACCATTCATTTAAATGGAATGCACTGAGGCTTTCTGTTAGCTCCTTTTGTTTACTGGTTAGGACGAACTAAAGTCCACTTATGCTGGCAGAACATTCCTGAATTTATTGTCAGGGCTCAATGAGGCGGTTAAAAATAGGCGGTTTAAAAGTGGTCTACTTGTGGACGAATCTTTTGAGGAGAATTCCTTGATGGAAGTATTTTTTCCAACCGATCAACAAGGCAGACAGCTTTTTTGAAGTCTAACAGATTTTGTCGCATTTTTTAAAACGGTTGTTCACTGCATTGCTGTAGATCTTCAAAAACAATTACCGTCGTTATTCGATTAACTGCCCTGGACGCTTATTAAATTTTTGGACCTTGAGAGTGGGCACTTATTCAAGGCTGGGCGCTTATTAAATTTTTACCGTTTTCAGCAAGTGTAGCATGTTTATTTTGAAACAAAACGCGAAGATGTATATAAAAAAACAAGGTTTCCGTAAAATACGCTAAAGAAGACTCCGACTTCGGGAAAGTCTCTTATTAATACTAATTTAATTCTAATTTCAATCTCATTGCTACTCAAGTCAATAAGTGAATTCTCTGGCGCTTCCTCCTACCTCGATGTCCGAAATCGTTTGTAAGTGGGTTAGTCGCCCGAGAAGCAGGTACAGAAGGAGGGGTTTGGGTGGGGTGGGGGTGGGCGCTTATTCGAGGTGGGCGCAAATTCGAGGTTGGGCGCTTATTCGAATAAAAATGGTATGTAGGCAAAACCAAAGCATCAAACCACTGAGTGAGGACAGCCGGGCGGATCTTGACGGGGTGAACTGGATCAGTGAACACTTCCTAAGTAGAAAAACAGCAGTAAACTGATCCTCACAGCAAGAAGAGTTATAGAAGAAGATATATATAAAAAATTCAAATGGTAAAGTGTATTTGCCCGATAGTTCGGTCTCCAACACAAAGCCTCAACGGGAGCTAAAAAGAAAAATAATTTTTGTTGTTGTTGGTTTTTTAAGTTTTAAGTTTTCTTCGGTACATGATCCAATTTACGTACAAATGAAATAGAGGCAATCATGAAATGCCACCCGTAACAGCAAACGTCTGATTCAAGATGAGAATCTTTCAAAACAGAAAATGAGTAGATAAAAGATCTCAAAACAACTCTTATGGACAAAAAATTGCGTGACACTACTAATAATGATCAGTAAACGACAAATAAAGGGGAAACTTGTCACGTGGTACAAATTCGCTTTTGCCGTTTGAGGTAAACGTGATGCTTACCTCGTTATTTACGTGCGTACCCACAGAAAAACTACGCGACAGTGGAAATCACCTTTAGGCTTTCTGTTATTTGAGTGTTATTTAACATTACGAGCCGCAAGGTCGATTTTCGTGCACGCACCAGGGATCCTTAATTTCTATGGAGATACCCACAAACTGGACTCAAGTAACTACAAGGCGTTAGTCTTGACACATTTCCTTGCGCACCTCAGGTGTGCACATTAATCGCTTTCTGTCAGTTCATCTGTCAATAAACTCATTTTAGGACAGGACACAAATTTGCGTCAAATATCAGAGCTTGTCTTCTGCGCGCCGAATTTATACCATCGGAGCGAGATATTTTAACTCAGCTATGGTTCTCGTCAAAATCACTTAATGAAAATACTTTAATTCGTGGTTGGTGTTAAAAAAGGGTCTTGGTGCAAGTCTTGGAAAAAAAAGAAATATTTTTTTTCTATGTTCCGAAGGACAGAAACTGTGTTCGCCGATATAAGGTAAGAGAGACCTTTGTTATTTAAAAGGTAGAGGAGCAGCTTGTTATGGCTCTCGCATGCGGAGTTCGAGCACATCGGTTAAGCCGGTTTGACGACACTGAGGAAAACTGAGGAAAATATTTACTTGCCTTTGGTATTGTGTATATCCTCGATCACTATACAATAACGCACAAATATTATAATTCAAAGGGCATTTGCAACACGCGCCAAAAGAGCCGTGATCCCGCCAAAATGCTCGAACCATCTAACAGAGTGTACAAAGGGGGCTGGTAGGCAACACACGACTTTTACCTCGTGCCAAAATGCTGCTTGTTCCAAAAATTGTTTTCTCTGGTGGGTATATTATATTCTGGGTTCTACTCTTTGAATGAGTAAATGTGAATTTTGCCGCTTGTTTCATACTGAGAGGTCATGACACGCATATTGATTTTCTGCGGTTATTGTTTCTGGTCGGCATGATTTGTCCTCTGATGCAAGAGCACTTTCTTCGACCTCTTTTGAAACGTAAATCTCTTCCTTTGCGGCTAAATAAGAGTTTTAGGTTGTTTAGTCTTCTCCAAAGTGCCTCCTGGATCTGAATAGCTAAAGGCGATATTCTTTTGTCCGTGAATGTGATGGTTTCCTTCAATTTATGTCACGCTGGGCCCAGCTCGTTTAGTATTTTCTGCATGATGTTAAATTTTCACCGAAAGTGATTTACAGATCCAAATTTCGAGGAATGGATTATAGGGACGCATTTTGTGAAGAGAGATTTTTTAAGTAAAAAGAACTCGGATCCTTAAATCGATCGTGTTTTAGCTAGCCAATTGCAATTTTCATATCCTGTGTTAGTTCGGATAATTCAGTAGATTATTCTCTCCTCTCCCTCTTAGCTTACAGGCGGCGCGCCCAAGTTTAAGAGGTGAAGAGAGATTTTTTTCAAGAGTAAAAAACTTGTAGCTTGAATCGATCATGTTTTACTAGCTAGCCAATTGCAGTTTGTCATGCACTATGTTAGTTTGGATAATTCAGTGGATTATTCTCTCCTCTCCCTCTTGGCTTACAGGCGGCGCGCCCAAGTTTAAGAGGTGAAGAGAGATTTTTTTCAAGGGTAAAAAACTTGTAGCTTGAATCGATCATGTTTCACTATCTAGCCACTTGCAGTTTTCATGAGCTATTTTAGTTTGGATAATTCAGTAAATTTTTCTCTCCTCTCCCTCTTAGCTTACAGGCGGCACGCCCAAGTTTAAGAGGTGAAGAGAGATTTTTTTCAAGGGCAAAAAGCTCGTAGCCTGAATAGACCATGTTTTACTAGCTAGCCAATTGCAGTTTTCTTACGCTGTGTTAGTTTGGTTACTCTCTCCTCTCCCTCTTGGCTTCCAGGCGGCACGCCCAAGTTTAAGAGGTGAAGAGAGATTTATTTAAATTGACACACTCGTAGCTTTAGTCGATCATGCTTTATTAGCTAGCCTATTGCAGTTTTTATACGCTGTGTTAGTTCGGATAATTCAGTAGGTTATTCTCTCCTCTCCCTCTTAGCTTACAGGCGGCGCGCCCAAGTTTAAGAGGTGAAGAGAGATTTTTTTTCAAGGGTAAAAAACTTGTAGCTTGAATCGATCATGTTTTACTACCTAACCAATTGCAGTTTTCATGAGCTATGTTAGTTTGGATAATTCAGTGGATTATTCTCTCCTCTCCCTCTTGGCTTACAGGCGGCACGCCCAAGTTTAAGAGGTGAAGAGAGATTTATTTAAATTGACACATTCGTAGCTTTAGTCGATCATGTTTTACTAGCTAGCCTATTGCAGTTTTTATACGCTGTGTTAGTCCGGATAATTCAGTAGGTTATTCTCTCCTCTCCCTCTTGGCTTACAGGCGGCACGCCCAAGTTTAAGAGGCGAAGAGAGATTTTTTAAGGTAAAAAAACTCGTAGATTGAATCGTCATGTTTTAGCTAGCTAGCCAATTGCAGTTTTCATGCGTTGTTAGTTTGCATAATTCAGTAATTTTTTCTCTCCTCTCCCTCTTAGCTTACAGGCGGCGCGCCCAAGTTTAAGAGGTGAAGAGAGATTTTTTTCAACTTTAAAAAACTTGTAGGCTGAATAGACCATGTTTTACTAGCTAGCCAATTGCAGTTTTTATACGCTGTGTTAGTTTGGTTACTCTTTCCTCTCCCCCTTGGCTTCCAGGAGGCGCGCCCAAGTTTAAGAGGTGAAGAGAGATTTTTTTGAATTGAAACATTCGTAGTTTGAGTCGATCATGTTTTACTACCTAGCCAATTGCAGTTTTTATACGCTGTGTTAGTTTGGTAAATCAGTAGATTATTCTCTCCTCTCCCTTTTCATACAGGCGGCGCGCCCAAGTTTAAGAGGTGAAGGGAGATTTTTTAAAGTGAATAGTACATAGCTAAAATCGATCGTGTTTTAGCTAGTAAATGCGGCTTTTTTACATTGCTTTAGTTTGTATAATTAGGTAGATTTTTCTCTCCTCTTCCTAATGGCTTACAGGCAGCGCGCCGATTCTTAAGAAGCTGTGATAAAGTATAAAGTAAGTCACAGCTTGAATCGATCGTGTTTTAGCTAGTCGTTACAGAGTTGTTGTTTTTGTTCATATTTTGTTTTTTTTAGTGTATATAATTCAGTAGATTTTTATTTTCTCTCCCTCTTAAGTCTTTAGCTCTTATGCGATGCGCCCAATCTTACGACAAGTGGTGTTGGTTTCAAAAGCGAAATTTAGTAATTGTGATTTTTTTTCTGATCTACGGCTCTCAGTCTGGATAATATTCAGCGTGATGCCTGTGTTTGATGTACACCGGAAACCGGAAAAAAAGCTAGTTTTGTCCGCGGGCGGCAATACTTTAATTTCGATAGTTTAAGGTAAAATATTAAGATAATGTCTAAATCATTTGTGAACTGTGATAGTTTTTTTTTTTTTGCGTAAATATCTCTCTTCGATCAAATGTGACAATTAGGGCAGATTTATACTAGCGATGTAAAAATTTCCTCCGTCTATGTTGAAACCGAACAAACCTCGCGGGTATCCGCTTTAGCGGGTGATCTCCCTGAGAGATAATTGAGTTGTTGTTTTCATTGTTTATTCATAAAGTTCTCAGTTTTAATTATTTTTCGGTAATATTGTTCTTATTTATTGTTTATTGAGTGGGTCGGCTAAAATTAAAGACGAAGAGTGAAGCTCCAATGCAGAATTTTTGAAGGCTATTTGATATTATGCTTTCGACAGTGCACGTGAATAGCAACTAGGTTGGGTGTCCACTTAAGATAAACTGGATTAAGTGTCGAAGATGAAAGATCGCTCAATAAAACGAACATTGTTGACAGCTTTGAGATATGCTCAGGGTCTCTTGATGTAATATAACCCTTGGTTCAAAACAATAGACTTGGCGCCTCGCCCTTCAGAAATATGCGAAGATTGCGACGCTGAACGTCGCAATCCCCTGAAAATCGAGCCTGCGGCTTGTAATGTATGTGATGTTTAGTTATCACATATTCATTTCTTGTTATCTCAATATGAAGTAATGTGAGTCGCAATTCAGACTGATTCTCGCATGTTCTCTCTTATCGTCTTCCTGGCGTAGAATGACCTTCATTAAAATGATGCATGCTAATCCTGCTAGTACAGGCATTTTCCGGCTAGCTTTTTTTTCCTGCAGCAGAGGATTTTCTCTTGCTAGTAGAGGTTTTTTCTTGCAAGAAATTTTCCATTTGCACCGTCGTTTACTGATATTCCCCATTTGTCTTTGTACATGCTCAAACTGCATACCGTATTTTCTCGAATAATAGCCGTCCCTCGATTAATCGCTCCCTGGAATAATCGCCCCCCATTGACGGAAACATTTAAAATAATCGCCTCCCTGGAATAATCGCCTCCTCGTCATCTTCTCTTACTTTTATCTTTTCCTTTTAAAGTTTTATCGTCTTAGGAACTTATCAAAGATAAGAAAATATCTCACGCAAGAGTCTTGCGAAATTGCTGTGCATGACGCACACGTGGGCCTATTTGATCCAGAACGATCTATAAAAGTATATGCTGCAAAACTCTACATAGCTGGAATAACGTCCTGTCTGATATCTTTTATGCAATCACTTCGATCGACAGTAAAACTTCCTACAATTTACAACGCAATCAACCTCTTCATTCCAAATCAGAGAATAGTGGAATATGAAAAAAATCTTTAAACTCCCAAGAAAATTTTATTTACGTCACCATTCAAACGTTTTGTCAAAGAAGTCAGTTCATATTGGTAACATCATAGGATTTGGTCCACAGATTTTAATTCAAAGTGACAGAATCGTCCCCCGATAACTTGTCTGGGCGCGAAGGGGTTAATTTAGCATATGTGTTCAGTTTCTGTTGGCGAACAAAAATTCACACAGCCAAGCCCAAAATCCAAACATCTTTCGTTACAGACAAAACTGATGTAGTGTATCTTTAAATCTTTTTCTTTGTTGACCTTTTTCAAAAATTGTATTTGTTCTCCTCTTCAGTAGGCAAAATAAAGTATCATAAATGTCTTGACCATAAGAATCTCTATGTGTAGTTGCGGACGTCAGCTTTGTCGCGCGTTTCGCAACAAATCGTCAGGATAGCAACTTTGATTTCGTCTGAAAGACCCGGCGTACAGAGTTTCAACAATTCTTTTTTAATTCATTAACTTTTATAGTTTTTTTTATAAGTAAAAGCCTGTGCATGAATCTGTTAACAATAGCAATTGTATTACTCCGGAAAATGCACTTACAATTTTTACCAGATTTATGGATTCTTTGCAACATTTTCCAGGCCCTAAGGCTAAAACAGACTGGCTTTTTCATCGGCAAAAAGCAAGGAAATAGGGTCAGGAATTTGTTGTTTCAACTCCATGAAACTAAAATTACACTGGAGAATACAGAGCAAACCACAAAATGATAACAAGTATGAGTTTTAACACATACTGTACTTCTTAACTTACTTCTCAGCTCCGGTATAACTTAACTTACTTCTCAGCCTGGTATAACAAACTACTACTTAAGGAACTACCTTACTATGGGTGCAAAGATCTATCTCTACTTCCAACTATCGATAAACCCACAAGGTCTTATGGTAGCTCCGCTACCTTAATTGATAATATTTTCATTAATAGCCTAGATAAGTTTTTACTGAGTGGTAACATTGTGTCCGACATCAGTGACCATTACTCACAGGTTTGCTTCCTGTCTAGCAACGTTAAGATAATTTCTAATAGTAGAATCCGCAAACGGGATCTTTCATCATTAAACCAAACTGATTTCAACAATGATCTCGAGCTAATCACCTGGCCCCCTAACTCTGATGCTGACTGTGCATTTAATGTCTTTTACAACAAACTTAACAGACTAGTTGATAAGCATTCACCTTTTAAAACAGTATCTAGACGTAAAGCTAAGCAGATGGCAAAACCTTGGTTAACCAAAGGCTTACTCACCTCTATACGTAAGAAAAACAAGTTATACCACGAAGGTCTATGGGATGAGTACAAATTGTATCGTAATAAATTATCACTGTTAACTCGTTTAAGTAAAAGGAATTACTACAACTCCTTTTTCGAACTAAATCTTAATAATATGAAGGCAACCTGGGAAGGGATTAATAACCTAATATCTACCTCCAAGAAGAAAGTAAACCAAATTTCTATTATTAAAAAAACCTGATGGTAGTCTTTCAACTGACCCTAGTGAAATCTCAAATGTGCTTAATAAGCATTTTGCTAGTGTTGGACATAACCTTGCTTCCAATCTACCACCTTCTAAGCACTCATTTAATGAATATCTCACCAACAACCGTTTGCCAAACTCTTTTAACTTTGAACCCATTATTCCCAATGATGTCAGTGCCCAAATTCAGGCCTTGCCCCTCTACAAGTCTTATGGCATGTTCTCTTGTCCTGTTAAAATCCTTAAAGGCTGCAAACACATTATTAGCCAGCCACTTGCTAACATTTACAATTTATCTGTCATCCAAGGTAAACATCCCAGCAAACTAAAACTTGCCAAGATTATGCCAGTTTATAAAGATGATGATGAGTCCTGCGCAAGCAATTACAGGCCTATTTCTCTTTTGTCTATATTCAATAGAATATTTGAAAAACTAATGTATCAAAGACTCAGTAAATTTATCATTAAGCACAATATATTGATTTACTCCCAATATGGCTTTAGGAGTGGTCATAATACTCAACATGCAATTCTGGATATTGTTAATACAATTCAGAGTAATACGAATAGTGGTAAATACACCTGTGGACTCTTTATAGATCTGAAAAAAGCCTTTGATACTGTTGATCACTATATTCTTCTTCAAAAACTTGATTTTTATGGCATCAGAGGTATTGTTAATGATTGGTTCCGTTCTTACCTAACCTATAGGAAACAAACCACTTCAAATGGCTCTTATATTTCCAACAGTGAAACAACTTTGTATGGTGTCCCACAGGGCTCTGTGCTGGGCCCACTTTTATTCTTATTGTATGTGAATGGCATTGCAAATTCTTCAAAGCATCTTTCGTTTTATTTATTTGCTGATGATACAAGCATTATTTATGCAAACAAGAACCTCCATAATATTGAACAGATAGTTAATTCTGAACTAAGTAATGTCAGTGATTGGCTTTTAGCCAATAAGCTAACCCTTAATTTCAAAAAATCTAATTACGTGCTTTTCCGTCCTCGGCAGAAATGTTTAACATATAATCCCTCCATCAAAGCTTATGTTCCAGCTATAAATGTATTGAGTACCTTAGAAAAGAAAGATTTTGTCAAATACCTTGGTGTTCTGATTGATTATGAACTTTCCTGGAAAAACCATATTAATCTAATCTGTTTAAAGATAACTAGAACCGTGGGAATTGTAGCAAAGCTTAGACATAGTATTCCATTACGTCCCCTCTTAAATATCTATCAAGCCCTTATCAACCTCTATCTTTATTATGGCATCTGTGCTTGGGGCTCTGCACCTAAAACGTATTTAAATAAGATACTCTTAATTCAAAAACGAGCCCTACGCCTGATTTACTTTACGGATTATAAGCAACATGCTGTACCATTTTTCTTAAAATCAAAAGTCTTTCCCCTATCCTTTATTTACTTTGATTGTCTTTGTAGTATCATGTGGGACGTTGCTAACAATTCTGCACCTGAAAATATCAAGAGAGCCTTTACTAGGATTTCTGAGGTGCACTCATATCCTACCCGATCTTCTCTCAATGATGATTTCTATACCGAACACTCAAGGCTTGAAAAAATGCGTAGTTCTTTTCTAAGAGTTGGACCAAAAATTTGGAATTCTTTACCCTCAGATATGAGAAACTTACCAAAATCTACCTTTCGGAAAAAGATAAGGAATAAGCTCTTTGAAATTTTATCTAAATCAGATGACTATCTTGAAATCACTGAAATCATGCATCAACTTAAATTTAACTAGCTCAGGAACACAACTAAATTTATATTCTCTGTGTAAATCATAATGCAATTAAATCAGCTTAATACATACTATAGTTTTTATTTTGCGACAGCCTGTACTGTTTGTAAAATAGTTCTTTTTTTCTTTTCTTTCTTTAAATTGGTGTGTCTCTTCCCCCGCCTCGATTAGGCTCTCCTATACGCGGGTGGAAGCTATCGTGTAATTGTAAATTGAAAGTGAATGAATAAAGTTGAAGTTGAAGTTGAAGTTGAAGTTGATATCATGACGCATATTAAAATTTGTTAATACAGGAGCCGATATCTCCTGATTAAGACTTATATGACCTACCTTGGATAACAAGGCTTGACAGGAAAAAGAACAGCATGAATTTCATGGAGCAAAACTGAAAATGTCTTCCCAGTAATGCCTGTCTCTTCATGTTTGAGAAACAATAACTTGTTGGTGGCGACTTTCGATAGTTTCCCAGTTGGAATTCCTGTAAAACTAAAAGCGTAGGATGTTGAGCTGCGACAAAACTAAACAGTTTATTGTCCCTTTATTTATAATAATATGTCGCGTACCCTGATTGGCTGCACATAAGGGATTGATAAACCCCCGCCGGGATAAACCCACCCTCTGGTTGCTGTTGTTTTTTTGCTGCTCACATATCTCTTTGAGCCGTCCCCACGATCTGAACGCCAGGAAACGGCATTGTTGATCTTACACCTACGTCGTACTTTTCCCGCAAAAAACTTTGTCGCCTGTTACTTTGCGACGAATCCTTATGGAACTTCACAATTTCACTAAGTTCGGCATGAAAAATTGGTCTATGGTGGTGATCTTTTGAATTAATACATTTATACTACTACATGAGAAATTTCTGCAATTTGATTGGCTTAGAGCAGTGGTATTTCAGCTTAACTTGAAATACCTACATTTGAAAATTACAAGCTTTTGCGGGTAGTAGTATAAACAAATAATAGCATGATTTGAACGTGATATTTGGCATAAATACCACTCGTGATATTTCAAAATTGTCTCAAATTTCAATCGCCTAATGGCTCGTGAAATTACGTACAACAATTTTGAAATATCACTCGTGGTATTTATGCCAAATGTCACTACTAATCATGCTATTACCTATACAAATTGCAATTTTGCGTGACATCTGCGCGTTATAGGAGTTTAAAACACGGAGCTAAAAGCTGTAGTCACTCAATCGTTGGCTTTGAATTAAAATTTGTTTCGAAAATTAAAAAGTGATGCGTGGGAATTTAACGGGTTCTTTATCGTAAAACAAATACAGAAGCCTTGACTGTGCGCTGCTCTATTGTAAAATGTTTTGGAAGCGCCTAGAGCACTCAAGAAGTAAGGAGAAACACTCGACTACGTGTCGCGTTTCCCCCTACACAGCTGCCTC
>NC_133203.1:35902800-35925300 GCF_958299795.1 Porites lutea | reverse complement strand
GAGTAGTATGTCGAGCTCAAGATCCACGGCTGGTGCTGTAAACAAACTACTATACTGTAGTGGAAAATAGTCGACAGGGACTCTAAGACAGGTACTCCTTCAATCGTTTGCTTACCTGTACATCTCCTCAAGATTTTTTGACTGTAGATGCAATATGGATTGTAAACCTTCTATCGTTTTTTTATCATTTTACCGGGTACCTCGATCGAATATGTTATTAAACTTGCACACATTCAATGAGCTTATATCTGTGCTTTGCGCTATCTCTTTCGGGCTTTGCGACAAATGTCATATGACATAAATGATTTGCATAGACTAAAGTTCCATACATGTGCTCTCTTTTAAAAAAGCTGAATAGTGTGAAAGTAGTTGTGCCAAGTGCGTTTATGTACCCTGATCATATATGCACTGGGCTATAGTGATCATTTTATATATTTCGTTTTGATTTTTTCTTACTCTAGCATTCTGTGTTATGATCATTCACTATTTTTCGTTTATAAATGCTAATTTTAGACTTAACAGTGTATGTTAAACCTAAGAAAGTCTTAGAATGGAAATACTTCAGTTTATTTTACCTTCCATCTTTAGTTTGTAAACAGCGAAATGGCAGCTATGTCTAAATGTCCAGATTACGTGTGGCGTGAAATTGAACCTTAAGAAATACTATCTACACGACAAGCTGTCAATGTGTCAATAATTTCGAGGCTTAGTAATGCCAAAATGCTTAAATAACAATGATAATAGTAACAAGCCTAACAACTTTTTATCATTTTTTCCACGATGAAAGCGTTTCCTTTGCGGTCCGCAACTATTTGTGAAGCTGTGATCTCATGAATTCAAACAATCTTGTGATAGTTTTTTCCTTGTTTGTTCAACAAATAAAAGCCTCGGACTCTCAATAAAAGGGACATCTGTATGTACTCGAACACTGTAAGTCTATCTTCTGGTGAATAGTTACATAAAATCTTACAAAATTAAAGAAATATTCGGGAAAGTGTTTATAGCCGATTACTCGATAAAACGCGAAGGACGCGAGTTAAAGGTAAGCTTGCAGTTTCTCGATTAAGCGGAGGACTTACAGCTATTTTCCTTCTGATTTACTGATCCTTGCCTATTAAGGGATTTGTTAATACCCAAACCCTAAGCGTAACATCTCAAAGCAATAACTTTTGATGTTTTAGAATTGACTTTTGTTTGACTATAAAAATGTTCGGTCAGATCGATCATACGTAGAAATAGTAACATGCACATACTTCTTCGGTTTCCAAAGAACTGACAAGGTAGATAGAAATTATTTTTCATCTGTTGAAAACGACGCATCTTTTCCACAAAAAATAACCCGAACCTTCCAGACTTACAGGAGACAAAATCAGTCCTCGTGTCCTGCGTGTTTCCCATTTCTGACGCGTCGCGCGCGACTACCTTGGCATGCGCAGAAAATGTGCGCAGTAACAATAGTGGGCACCGTCCTTAAACACATCAGTTTGCAGGAAAGGTAAAACAGCTGCGAATATAGCCATTCCCTGAATCATAAAATGCTTCATTCTATGGTTAAATTCGAAACTATCGGTTATTTAGTTGTCAAACAATGCTGTTTTATACTATAACATACTAGACCTTGTTTATTCAGAAAAGCAATGACACAGATGTCTAGGGACCGATCCAGAAAATTCAGAAAGGCACCGGCGGCTGGGACACTTGCCTACTATGTAGTGTGCCATTCATTTTACTGATAATTCGTTAGATATAATAACAAATTTCACAGAAAAAGGAGTGGGAAATCTGCCCATAATGTCTGAGAATGTGTTTTTCAGCTCACTAGCGGTATCTTCAAGCCTGGATTTAAGACGGCGTCTCAATTTAAGATATCTCGTTAATGCTGTTCTTAACAAGGCCCGCTATCATTAGAGTTATTCCCTGAAAGATCAAGACCGTGCCTGACAGAATATCAGAAAATATTTTGTGGTTTACTTTCATCCTTGGTTTAAATTTATTTCGCTTTGTTTGAAACCATTATCATACATTACCATACCCCAAGACAAGGACCGTGAATATATAATTCAAACCAAGGATAAAATTGAACCACAACACATGCAATATTCTCCAAGCTTGAGGTAGCTAGGGCGGTTTCCAAAATCCCTGGCCTTCTCGGTCGTGAATTTTACCTTTTCATTCCCCTCCAAAGGCCTATCACGTTGTCTAAGAAGATGACTACATTCTGCATCCTTTCTATTCTTGTACGAGGTCGTATGACTCAGAACTGACGCGTGAACGCCCCTGTGTGGGACGTCGGTCAATCGATTAAACTTCAATGAGTATTAGGTTTAAAAGTTTTAAAACATTGAATTGTGCGGATCCATTTATATTATGGGAAACACAACTATTCCCCTCCGAAATAAATGAATTAAGTAATAACATTATAAAATAATGATTAAAATAAAAGAATTCTTAAATTTGCCGAGTGAAATACACGTAAGTTAAGGCCATATGTCTGCTCATAGTTAATAGAGGGAATGGTTATGAAACCCGACAAAGTTCTTTGTTGTATGTTTTTGTTCTCTTTTTTGGCCTTGACCCTGCACAAAACACAATAGTTGTTTACTCCGTACTGAGGAACTAACCAATAGAAACGTGCTGGTTACGTAATTCATGCATAACGTATGAACGCAAAACAAAAGATTGTGCAGGGTGGTGGACCTTCTAACATAAATCTTGGCATCTTTGTTTGCTCCTTTGATGTTTGCCGGGCTTCATAACCAGTCACCTCCATTAACTATGGTCTGCTCTCTTAAAAAGATGTCCTAGATCATTCTAGAGTTTGAAAAGCCGATTACCGTTTAAAGTTCCTGCATTCGGTGGGTTTTCATTATATTGAAAGGAAGGAAAGAATTTGATCACTGGGAATGGATTACAATTAGGTTTCCCCCAAGACTTTTTACCACAATCCTTTTAGTTTGTTTTCGAAGTTTTCGATAAACATGTAATTCGTGAGGTTTCTAGACGCTCAATGAAAACACTTTAATTGATCCTCTTACAAGCAGCTGATGTTGTTGAAATGCAGAAATCATACGGCGTGTTCTGCGTGGATCGTAATTCATGCCCTACGCTTTTTAATGGTCACCATCAGTAATAGAGGTAAACTTATTTGGTATCCCTATTCTCTTAAATTAAGATTAGAAGGGTAAAATTTAAATAATAAAATATAATAATAATAATAATAATAATAATAATAATAATAATAATAATAATAATAATAATAATAATAATAATAATAATAATAAGGTTTTTCTTTGTTTAAGGACAATAATCCGGGTGGTGCCTTCCCTACTGGCTGCATTTTAAAAAAATCAACGATGGCGACTGCAGGAAGCACTTTGAGCTCGCTAAAAAAAACGGTACATGTTTGAGTGACCATATAAGCTGTATCATGAACTTTCAGGCCATATAAGCTTTAAAAATTGGCTTATTATCAATCTAGAACAAGTAGTAACACAAATTTTCTAATGAAATTAATTAGCTTTTTATCGAAAAGTGCCCAAAAAAGAACTTGAAGGTAAAAATTGTGTCAGGACTGACTATTCGAAGACATTCCTTCAAAGAAGGGCTATCATGGTAGACTGCGAAGCATGAATGCAGGTTAGATGCTGCAGTCTTACGATCGTGTTTTCAAATAATGTTATATAAAAGACAGAGAAATAATTTCTTGCAAACTTTTATTCCAAAACCCGTATGTTTTACAAAAAACCGTAGCCAACAATAATTTCTACTCATTCATCGTACCGTAAAAGTGACTGAAGTGACAGCCTGTCAATAAACACTTGTAAATTGAAAGTAAAGGGCTTTTGCTACTAAGTGACATTATTAAAACTTTCTTTTCTTTTTCTTTACTAGAACATTTTATTTTTTTTATGTACTTAGTCCCAATTCACGACTAATCTTTCACAAGTTTCTTTTGATTCCATGGTCTTCCTAGTCTATGTTATTTTTTACCAATCTACATTGCTTAAAACTCCTAGTAAAATCATTGCTTTGAGAAAAAATAGTTTAAATGGCTAAAGTAAATTTCTTACATGTCTCAGTCAAAAGCAATTCTCGTAACACTTACTAGATCGTGGATCCGTTCACGCAAATAAAGAGCACATGGCAAATTCAACAATGAACCCGTCTCAAATCGGGCTAATTTTCTAGTAATGTTTCCGTAAACTAAAAGCAAAGTCAAAATTTATAAAACTTCTGTGACAAATGTATAAATACACAAGGTCACACTTCAATCAGTCGAGCAGATTCTCCCTGTATACCATCTCGTATGATGGGGGCTTTTTCCTATTCTTTTTGACTATCACGTACAAAGCTGATAGGCATAAACCCAGGACAACTCCGGACGAGAAAATAATGACGGGTAGGATCCATTTCCTGTGGCTGGGAGCTGAAGTCCCTGAAAGCAAAAAAAAATTGAAAATATCAAATCATCACATTCTCAAAAGTGGGGAGTGTTTCTTAGTGTTGCGGAATTGTTGGTTGGCCTGTGTGTTGTTATGTTGGTATTGTTTTGTGGAATGTTTCTTGGTGTTGTAGAAACCATTGTTGGTTGGCCTGTGTGTTGTTGCGTGGGTATTGTTTTGTGGAGTGTTTCTTAGTGTTAAAGAAACCGTTGTTGGTTGCCCTGTGTGTCGTTGTGTGGGTATTGTTTTGTGGAGTGTTTCTTGGTGTTACAGAAACCGTTGTTGGTTGCCCTGTGTGTCGTTGTGTGGGTATTGTTTTGTGGAATGTTTCTTAGTGTTGCAGAAACCATCGTTGGTTCGCCTGTGTGTTGTTATGTTTGTATTGTTTTGTCGAGTGTTTCTTAGTGTTGCAGAAACTATTGTTGGTTGGCCTGTGTGGGTGTTGTTCAGTGTCTTTAATTTTTTTGTATTAAGTTATTTGATGATTACTCAAAGTGTGGTAATTACTAGAAGGAAACTGGGCTGAGTTAACTTTCGCAAAGATTTCTGGGATTGTTACTGGGGCCAGGGAAAAATATTGGCCTATGGCAGAAGCCCATATTCCGGAGTGAGCAACTCCCATACTAGGCCTATGTCATGCCGTTTTTACAGATCACTTTATTTTTAGACACATTTTTAGGGCACTTTTCCGGCGAAAATAGAATCTCCACCACGTCTATGAGTGCATTCAGAGTATAAGATATCAAAATGGAAAACTAAACGTTATTGAAAACAAAACTATAAAAGTAATCTTTAAATTAAATTGTAGAATTTCCCAGGATCTTTAGAGAAAAGCACCAGCAGAATTTCTTCTAGATCACATCATTTTGTTTTGTTACAGGAATCACCGAATGGAGATTTCTCCTCACGAGCCGTTTAAAAAGAAGCTCCCAGCTAGACTAGGGGGAACAGAGATCCGTTGCCGAGTGCCCATGTACTTAAACGCTTTGTTGCATAACATAAACAGTGAACCTACTCATATTTGCAGAACCCAAGATGATTTTTTTAGTTATATTTATTTGATTAATCACTTCCACCATATGGTGCGGAACACACAACAGAGCGGCGCTCCAATTTCAGTGTCTCCTTGCAGATAACCCAGGTCTACATCCCTTCTCTTCTCGAATAGTAGTGTGGGTTCTTTTACATTTCACAAGAACCAGATAAGTGAAATTGCCCTGAGACGGAACCTACGGTTTTTCTTCCTTAACCGAGAAGACTAGAAAGTCTAACCGTCTGCAGATGTCATTACAAAGGCAGCACTTTCTTCTCAGTTATTTTAAGACCCTGAGTGTTGGTTCGGCTGGGGTTTAAACACACGACCTTCCCGCTCAGCAGACCAGCGCTCTCCGTGGCAACTGAGATAACCAGGCGGCGGTATACACTGTACAAGGTGTCTGTAACTTTAGAATATGAATGTTCACTCATTTCACCTATCGTATTCGTTGTGATTGGCTAATTGAGGTAACTTTAGCCAGTGTTTGCGTTATACAGGGGCACCCAACAAAAGTATAGTTCAAAACCACTTAAACATAGCATTGTTAAACGTATTTTAGTATTTAAACGGTAGATAAAGGCACATTTTTATATCCTAAAAATGTTTCATCTGTTCGGATTTTCTAGCTGAAAGTCTAGTGATCCGAAAATTATAGCGACCAGAACTTACATTTTCGAAAATTTCAGCCAGAAAAGGCCCCCGAAAATTCTAGGTGAATCAAGTGATCTATCACTCACCGACGAGTTTTTGACTTAATTGACTTTCTTATCGCACTTGTTACTGATCCATGTCTTGGAAAACCGCTCGAGCTTGCGTTTAGAGAAGACCTTTTTTAGACCTCTTTTTACACAAGGTGTCTGTAACTTTAGAATGTGAATGTTCACTCATTTCACATCTCGTATTCGTTGTGACTGGCTAATTGAGGTAACTTTAGCCAGAGTTTGCGTTATACAGGGGCACCCAACAAAAGTATAGTTCAAAACCACTTAAACATAGCATTGTTAAACGTATTTTAGTATTTAAACGGTAGATAAAGGCACATTTTTATATCCTAAACATGTTTCATCTGTTCGGATTTTCTAGCTGAAAGTCTAGTGATCCGAAAATTATAGCGACCAGAACTTTCCTTTTCGAAAATTTCAGCCAGAAAAGGCCCCCGAAAATTCTAGGTGAACTTTTTAGGGTAAAAATCCGTTCAAAATGGGCAATTATACCATGTTTTAGATGTTCGAAAATCCTAGGGGAGGCAGGAAAGCAAGAAATTTTACAACAAATGTTCCGAAAATTCTAGATCTCAAATCGTCTTCCGAACAGATATTTTCCGAAAATTGACGTTGAGTGCCCTCGGTTATAAGGAAGTGCTGTTTTTTACCTGGCGATGTTGTGTTCCCAGTAGTGGTCTCGGTTGTTGGTTCTGAAAAAAAAAAAAAAAAAAAAAAAAAGCACAATTGTTAAAAGCATTCAAGTGATCTATCACTCACCGACGAGTTTTTGACTTAATTGACTTTCTTATCGCACTTGTTACTGATCCATGTCTTGGAAAACCGCTCGAGCTTGCGTTTAGAGAAGACCTTTTTTAGACCTCTTTTTACACAAGGTGTCTGTAACTTTAGAATGTGAATGTTCACTCATTTCACATCTCGTATTCTTTGTGACTGGCTAATTGAGGTAACTTTAGCCAGAGTTTGCGTTATACAGGGGCACCCAACAAAAGTATAGTTCAAAACCACTTAAACATAGCATTGTTAAACGTATTTTAGTATTTAAACGGTAGATAAAGGCACATTTTTATATCCTAAACATGTTTCATCTGTTCGGATTTTCTAGCTGAAAGTCTAGTGATCCGAAAATTATAGTGACCAGAACTTTCCTTTTCGAAAATTTCAGCCAGAAAAGGCCCCCGAAAATTCTAGGTGAACTTTTTAGGGTAAAAATCCGTTCAAAATGGGCAATTATACCGTGTTTTAGATGTTCGAAAATCCTAGGGGAGGCAGGAAAGCAAGAAATTTTACAACAAATGTTCCGAAAATTCTAGATCTCAAATCGTCTTCCGAACAGATATTTTCCGAAAATTGACGTTGAGTGCCCTCGGTTATAAGGAAGTGCTGTTTTTTACCTGGCGATGTTGTGTTCCCAGTAGTGGTCTCGGTTGTTGGTTCTGAAAAAAAAAAAAAAAAAAAAAAAATGCACAATTGTTAAAAGCATTCAAGTGATCTATCACTCACCGACGAGTTTTTGACTTAATTGACTTTCTTATCGCACTTGTTACTGATCCATGTCTTGGAAAACCGCTCGAGCTTGCGTTTAGAGAAGACCTTTTTTAGACCTCTTTTTACACAAGGTGTCTGTAACTTTAGAATGTGAATGTTCACTCATTTCACATCTCGTATTCTTTGTGACTGGCTAATTGAGGTAACTTTAGCCAGAGTTTGCGTTATACAGGGGCACCCAACAAAAGTATAGTTCAAAACCACTTAAACATAGCATTGTTAAACGTATTTTAGTATTTAAACGGTAGATAAAGGCACATTTTTATATCCTAAACATGTTTCATCTGTTCGGATTTTCTAGCTGAAAGTCTAGTGATCCGAAAATTATAGTGACCAGAACTTTCCTTTTCGAAAATTTCAGCCAGAAAAGGCCCCCGAAAATTCTAGGTGAACTTTTTAGGGTAAAAATCCGTTCAAAATGGGCAATTATACCGTGTTTTAGATGTTCGAAAATCCTAGGGGAGGCAGGAAAGCAAGAAATTTTACAACAAATGTTCCGAAAATTCTAGATCTCAAATCGTCTTCCGAACAGATATTTTCCGAAAATTGACGTTGAGTGCCCTTGGTTATACGGAAATGCTGTTTTTTACCTGGCGATGTTGTGTTCCCAGTAGTGGTCTCGGTTGTTGGTTCTGAAAAAAAAAAAAAAAAAAAAAAAAAAGCACAATTGTTAAAAGCATTCAAGTGATCTATCACTCACCGACGAGTTTTTGACTTAATTGACTTTCTTATCGCACTTGTTACTGATCCATGTCTTGGAAAACCGCTCGAGCTTGCGTTTAGAGAAGACCTTTTTTAGACCTCTTTTTACACAAGGTGCCTGTAACTTTAGAATGTGAATGTTCACTCATTTCACATCTCGTATTCTTTGTGACTGGCTAATTGAGGTAACTTTAGCCAGAGTTTGCGTTATACAGGGGCACCCAACAAAAGTATAGTTCAAAACCACTTAAACATAGCATTGTTAAACGTATTTTAGTATTTAAACGGTAGATAAAGGCACATTTTTATATCCTAAACATGTTTCATCTGTTCGGATTTTCTAGCTGAAAGTCTAGTGATCCGAAAATTATAGCGACCAGAACTTACATTTTCGAAAATTTCAGCCAGAAAAGGCCCCCGAAAATTCTAGGTGAACTTTTTAGGGTAAAAATCCGTTCAAAATGGGCAATTATACCGTGTTTTAGATGTTCGAAAATCCTAGGGGAGGCAGGAAAGCAAGAAATTTTACAACAAATGTTCCGAAAATTCTAGATCTCAAATCGTCTTCCGAACAGATATTTTCCGAAAATTGACGTTGGCTGCCCTTGGTTATACGGAAATGCTGTTTTTTACCTGGCGATGCTGTGTTCCCATTAGTAGTGGTCTCGGTTGTTGGTTCTGAAAAAAAAAAAAAAAAAAAGCACGATTGTTAAACGCATTCAAGTGATCTATCACTCAACGACGAGTTTTTGACTTAATTGACTTTCTTATCGCACTTGTTACTGATCCATGTCTTGGAAAACCGCTCGAGCTTGCGTTTAGAGAAGACCATTTTTAGGTACATGATTGTTTAAAAGATCATTCAATGTGTATAGTAAAATTTGGAGAAGTCAATAGAGAAATCTTGTAGAGGAAACAATACCTGTTGGAAAAGGAAATACGTTCAACTGGATAAAAGACGTGGAATTGAGGGAACTGGGGTCGTCCTTGTGACAGATCCACTGACATTTATACTTTCCCTCATCATCATCAGTAACATTAGCTATGGTGAGAATGAAATCTATTTTGCATCTGCTGTTAGTTCTCCTTTCTTGTATATCATACTTTTCACCACTTGTTAATGGCGTTGAGCTGTTGTTAAAAAACCAGTGAAATTTCATTGAATTTGCGCACTCGTCAGGATCTATTTCAACCAAGCACTTTAAACTGACGTTGTTGTAGGCCATCACCGAAACCCCGGGAAGAGAAATATGCCGATGCTTAGGGCCCGGACCTGCATAATTAGAAGATACATAGCAGATATTGTGAACAAATCAAATATAATTTAAAGATCATTGCCGTGCTATTGTGCAACTTTAGTGGACTACAGCATTCAGTATTCCCACGTGAGTACGTGGTATTACCTACATTACTTATGAATCGTAAATAAAGAACAAGTTTTTGTCTATATTCCATACATAAATGTATGTAAGCAGCTGTCAGTCTGTAGATATGAGGATCGACATTGTTAAATATGAAGCCGAACATCTTTTTTATTGTTGTCAAAATTATTAAAAGGGGGGTATCTATTACTAATGTTTCTGCAAAAGTTAGATCGAAGACTATCGTAAAGATTACAATTGAATAGAAAGTGTAATTCGTGTTCAACTTCATTTAAGTGGCAGAAGGGGCAAATTCGAAGATTTTCTGGAGTTTGAATACAATGTATTGAGTGCAATTTTAGTTTCTTGTTATTTCTTATTAGATTATATTGGTGTAAAGTCAGTTCTTCACGTATAGTTAATTAGATATTCTTTATATATGTTAAGGAGTTGTTATCATTTAAATACAATTCATTTAGATTCGAATTGTTGCATAAGGTATTAACTATTTTCACAAGACTCATCTGGTTTTTCTCAGCCATATCTTTTGATATTTGTAAACATTGCTTGGCATAATAATCATCTTGTTTGTTTTCCAAATGTATCCAAAATTTGATAATATTTACGTTAGTTATTTCTTTCCGTGGTAGTCGTCCAAGTTCATTTGGACATTTGGACACTGTTTATTCACACCTAGAGCTTGTTTACAGAATTGAATTTAAATTTTCTCTATTATATCATTCTCCCATGATTATAATCATCTTTATCGTAGTCCAAAGGATAGGCTTTTTATGCGTGATAATCATCAGTCACCGCATAAAAGGTAAAAGAAGACATTCACACTATCTATTATTTTTCTAATAAGCTAAGGATTCCTAGAATTCTGAGTGGAAGAGGGTAGTGGCACGAAGTTCTTAGTTTATCTTTAAAGTTAACTGTCTGAGGCTACACAAGCGACGTATTTTTTTCTCACCGTTTGAAGGGATAAGACATTCATTAAAATTTAGCGCGATATAAGGCTCCTGAAATCAGCTAATATCTTACATTGTTATGTGGCTGGAAATTTCTTCTTAACAGCGGGCGCTCTCATTGGTTACTTTGAGGTCACATGACATCTAACAGTGAAACTGTTTCACGCCAAAATCTCTGAGCGAGCAACATTGCAAAATGTATGACGTCAGAGGGTAACAGTGCTCTGTTACCCGCGAGTGTTGACCAACGACCGCCGTTACAGCTAGGTTTAATGAATTTCCAGCTATATAACAAATCACGAATCTCGATGTTTTCCTCGGTTTCGCCTCTGGAAACATTGAGATTCTAGGGAAACAAAATTGACTGTTTCCCTCTGGACCAGTCATTAAGGGTTTACAAAAGCCATAATGGCTCTTGGGGTTTATTATTCCCTCTGAATGGAATGTCTGTTGACTGCAAGGCAACCGAAGAGCTGTATTTCTCCTGCTCATCGGAGAGAAAGAATGTCAACTTCATCCGCGACAATTTCGTCCTGACGGCATGTACGGGATCTATGATCTACAAGGGTATTCCCAGGCTCCGGGATTTGACTGAAATACAGTGCAGGATTCGGGAAACGTTAACAGGATACGGGATTTGACTGCTTCTGCGGAAGAGGGATTCTCCAAAATTTGGGCACGGATGCAGGATTGGGAAAGAAAACGATATACGGGTATGTACAGGGTCTGGAAGGGTATTCTCGCACGAAATACAGGCGGGATTCGGGAAAACCCCCAATTTTTTTTACGCGATACGGGAATTGACCGCTACTCGGGAAGAGGGATTCGCCAAAAACTGAAAGAAAACGGTATTCGGGATAGAGATGACAGACGTTCGGGGTACGGGATTGTGGTGAAAGAAAAGGGAAATACGGGATCAGGATCCCTCCCCCCCACTTCCAGCCTCTTGGTATACAGTAATCCGGGTTCACTTCAAAACATACCTCTAACTAATCAGACCACTTACACCTATAATCCAGCTCAGTTATCTTTGAAATTTCACTCGACCAACCGTTCGTTGCAGTGCAAATATAATCCCCTTCGTCTTTTTCTTGGATATTAAGATTACGAAGAAGGGAACTTAAGGTATCCTTTCCAACCAGCTGCTCTGAGATGTAAAAACCTTCAGACCCGTTGATGATTTGTTTTTTATCTGGATTGTACCAAACTACACGAGGACGAGGCCATCCCTTGAAGGTACAATTCAGTTCCATTTGTCTCGTGTGAGGATAGTAGTTAACGGGAGAACTTGTCTTAATTACTTCCTGAACTGGAACTGAGAACAAATTTTTAGTCTTGTACTTCCTTGGCTCATAAGTCATTCACTCAGTTACAATGTACCGTTTACAGCTATTTTTGACATCTGAAACACGCAATAGGTAATACGGGGACCGAAAGAAACTTTGGGTACAATGATCCTGACTTTTTAAAAGAAGAACGTGCTTGCTGTAACTATAATATTGAGCAAAATGGGTTGCTGATAAAAGTTAAAAAGAGGGAGTATGACACGTATAAGCTGCGAAATGCTCCGTATTTCGCCAGCGTAAAAGGTCTCAAACAGCAACTCCTGGACAAATCGCACGCCAGCGAAGATTATTACTGTAAGCTCTTGGTATCATGACCAGTTTTCGTGCTTTTGTTTTCTGCGAAAGGGAAATGCAAATATAAAGTTCTTCAAAAATTCCGGCCATAATTCTATTGGGTCACAGTTTTGCCTAGTTGCGCTTTACTGGAGGTAAACATTTTTAATAAGCTGTATTCAAGCTATCCTTCACTCTGCCCTCCCTAATACGGACCAACCTAATCCTTGATGTTGATTTTTAATTAGCAAATCGGTTCCGATGCTAACCTATTAAGGTCCCGTGGTTCAGCCGGACAAAACGAAATGTATCCTTTCTAGTTTAACGATTACTTTTACCGTAAAGAGTGCTTAAGCTGAACTGAAATCTCCTTTGAAATGTTAAGAGGCCTTCATTGGATTCGGCATCAATAATTCATGTAACAAGAGACAGAAAATTGCCACATGTTTTTTGCTTCATCATAAATTCAAAAGGGGCAAAGAGAGAAAATACTTACTTGCGTATTGTATAGAAAAACATCTACATGACTCATTTCCATATTTTGAATCGATTTGTTGTAAGAACAGACCGGTCTTACTGGCACTGAGGTTTTTTTCAAGATCCTGCCAAGTCATGTCTTGTACTTTTCCACCGGTCACTATCGAGCAGTTGGAAGTCACTTTAGAGTCTTTCGGCGTTACTGTTATTGTCTGAAAAGGCGGTTGGCATTTCTGTGAGTGGAAGCAAGAAGCACTTATTTCACAGTCCGGACTTCTTGGAGTTGACACATCTATTGAGTAAGTAAAAGAAAGAAATAAAAAGGCTGGAAGAAGACATTTCGAAAACATAATCGTGAAATCCAGTTTGATAAGCTGGCACCTTCCCACGGGGAGGGGGAAGTGGGGTGGGAGGCACTTCTATAGGAAATTAACGCTCCACGAAATTAAGATATTGGAAATCAACGCGACTTAAATTAACGCATAAAGGAAATAAAAGCGAAAGAGAGGGTAACGATTAAAAAACGAAGGAAATTAACAAGACGTTCACAAAGGAACAACAACAACAATTTTATTAAAAAGCAAATAAATACATTTATCATACACACTGCCTGCATTTAGCTAAAAGCTATTCGAGACAGGCAGTGTGGTTACTCCACATCTTAAAAGGAAAATTAAAGAGATTTACGACATCAAGGAAAAAGAGGTTAAAAAAGATAATAATACGAATGAATAAATATGTAAATAAGCAGAAAAAAAGTTACAATACGTTGGATTAAGTTCTCTTTATAATGGGACAAGCCCAAACCAGACGAAGAGTCTGGAGGGAGCCTATAGTGGGCCCAACGTGACGCTTTATAATCATAATTTACATATCCTCAGGGTATTTTATTAATATATGCAAATGACTTTGCATAGCTTCAGTTATTGCTCTGAAACCGCACGAAAACGCTTGCTGCGTAGGCTATTCCAAGATCCATGCTTCAGCTAGATAATTGGATTACTATAAGCGACAAAAAGGTATTCAAATTTCTGAGGCGAGATGGAAGCTAAGTGAATATCCAAAGGAGGCGTTTTATATTTTCTTATTGAAAGTTCGCTCTCAATGTCTCTCTCTCAATGTTATCTCTCAACATTTTGAGAGATAACAAACCGTATCATGAAATAACAAAAACGAGAGCATGGCTTGTCCGCCATGTAAAAGGAAAAACAAATGTGTGTGTTTGTACAAACTTACACTCTACTATCAACCATGCAGTCTTGTTATCACCAAATTCCACAATATCCTGTTCCACTATTTCTGTATCGTCATCTTATTTAAAAAGCTACTTGAGGTATATTCTTTCACACTTTATCAAGACCTAGTTCATCCTCTTTTGACGGCATACTTTCAGCAACGCAATTCATCTTTTGCTTGGAAAGAGGAGGCTGGGGCAGTATTTTCAGGGGACATTTATATGGAGCTAGACGCAAAGTCTGGCTGGCACTCTTAATACTGGTCCTGAAAAACATAGCCAGCTGAATAATTTTCGTACCCAAACACTGACCCGCAAAAAGCACTAAATAGTTCAGTTCGTGTTGTATTTCAAAGCTTATTGACTTCGCGCTGCAAATTCGTTTTGTTGCGGGTCGAAATTAGGTTTAGTGGGAATAGTTCGGAGACTACAGGTAGGACACTGAGGAGAAATATAAGAGAAAACCGAGGTAAATTGGCTAAACTGAGGAATTTAAAGACATTCAAGGCCATTTATCTTATCAACTGAATAATGACATCTGCAAATGTAATTAACCCTTTCACTGCCAAAGGCAAATTTTGACCAAATTTCCAAATTTCATGTTCTAAAATTTTCACAAACAAATAGCACCATATGTAAGTACAGGCAGAGAGCTTTCATTTGAATGGTCACATCATAGGATTTCTTCTGCAGACTCAAAAGTTAGACTCGCCTAACAAAACTCTATCAAACACTCTGTCAGTGAAGGGGTTAAATATACAAAAGAAACGTTAGGGCCCGTTCAGTCGGAATGAATTCCGGAAAGAGAACAAATGGATTTCAGAAATTGTAGCTTACTGACTACTGAGGCAACTGGATAAATCGGTGTAATAATACTTTCACAGTTTTCAACGCCAGTCTTAGTTGTTGGAGGGATAATTGTTTTAAATTTCATATCCTGTAAAATTTATGCATTCGGCTTTTTTAGGATTTCTGATGGCTGTAAAAATAACCATTTTTCTTGTAAAAAAATTCTAAATATAGCGTCACAAAAATAAAGTAAGCGAGTGTTGAAAATTTTAAGCGGGGGAAGGAAACACACGGTGATATATGTGATATATAAGGCTCCTTTTTATCTTTGGTTTAAGTTTTTTTTCCTTTGCTTGAGGGTATGGTAACGTATGATAGTGAATTTAAAACAAAGGAAAATGTCTCTTAAGATAGAACTCAACCATAACATAATTTTACACATGAATTATCTTATACTTGTAAGTACCAGAGTTTCCTCTCTGATTAATATCGGCACAATTTAGCTTAGCATGAATGTATCGTGTAACTAAACTAACTATAGTGCAAAATAGAGGTTGATTGCGAAAACGACATTGAGATGTGGGACGCGATTTCGCCTCATGATCAGGGTCTCAATATTCCCGATGAAAGACATTTGTAAGTGCCTTTTTATGCAGGAAGAAATTGATAAACTGAAATCCTGCATCGTTGGCATCATTACGTAGGTCCATAGACAGCTATTTGGAAGGTATACACAGATCTGTTGCAAAATGGTACCGATTAAAAAGAGCTTAACTTGATTTAACTCACTTGTACGTGTGACCTCGCCTAGCTGGTGAGTTCAGTCTGTTGTCACAGTTGAGTTGAGTTCAGTGGGTGGCGTGTAAGAAATTGCATTCCCAATTCTCCGTTCAACACAATCTTCTATGTCCAAAATAGCCCCCATTATTTCCCATATTTCAGATGGTGTAGATATTTAAGCCCCTAGTAACTCGAACTCTGGGCAATCCAAATTCTTTTGATAAGAGAAAGGAGCCATCCACTGCGGAATTGGAAACAATGATGCATACTAACCTGCATGAAATGCAAGACGTAACATCGAAATAAAAAACAGGCAGCCAAAAGACCTGAACGAGGCAACGTTTCCGTGACTAAATGCTAACATTTTCCCTTGCAAATAGTAACTGTAAGGTGGAAGATACTATATGTGTGTGTACCACAACAAATTTGAATCAACGCTGCGAGCGCGGTGAGAACTGTTGATCTTTTGATGTGGAACCACTGATAACTTATGAACAAGGCTTAGAGTGCATGCGCAACAGACAGGAAAGTTACTGTTTTTGTGAACTACTGTTTAGCAGCAAAACATTAATACAGTAAACACCCGCTAATAAGAACCTACTCAGCTTTACTTGTTTTAAAGTCTGGCAAAATAGGTTCCTTTATTTTCGGTTACTTATTAACAATTTAGACTAATTTTTATGAAGGCGGATAGTAGATTGTTGATTACCAAAAAAATAAATGATTTTTTAATTTTTTCACAATTTTATTATTATAACCCTTAGTACAGTATATTATTGTTGTTATACTTAAATTTACAATTCATAGTTACACTCCTTGGTTAGATTGTTTATCATAATAATCATCTATAAGGCTGTTTGATCTTGCTTGGCTAAACAGGTTGTTGTATTTTGGGGTATTAAAGCGGGAAATTTCTGCCAAGAGGTTCTTTCTGCGCGTTCTTATTAGCGGGTGTTTACTGTAATTACCAACTATTGAATCTGGGGGGTGTACTCCTGGCAATTCATTATGGGGTGTGCCGCCTGGTTCCCCAATTCCTGACCCCATTTCAGGTCAAAAAATGTCATTTTTTACATTCATTTTCAGACCTTGCCTCTAAGAAATTATGCCATCAGTACTTAGATTAGAACGCCTACAAAAAAGATTTCTTAAAATATATTTCGAATTCGCATATTTCTCTTTCTTTCTTATTCATTTGGAATTGAAACGATAACTACGTTCATACACTCCCGTAGTTCCCTCGAAAACCATACCCTTTTGGACGTCAGATACCAATATGGCTTATAACACGTTCTAAAGTTAAGTGCGATTTTCTAAAGTGAAAAAATCAGCTGAAAATGGCCATTTTTGTTAATTTTTATCCGAAATTATCATAAAATCCGGCTGATTTATTGCTTTTAATCAATATTTTTTTCCGAGCGGGTCCCTGTCGGAAAGAAATCGTTTAATTTCGTGCAAAGTAGCCTTTTTTACATTCGTACAAAAATTACCCTCTTTTATTATTTTCAGAAGGGTCGGCAAGAAGTAGAACATATAGCACCTTTTTCGTACTTTTCAGCTGAATTACTTCGGCAGAAATAATAACTTGAAGCACGTTTTTGAGCAGAAGACTATTTTTTGCGTCTGAAAACCCACTTTGGTAATTCAAATACGACAGGAAAGGCTAAAGAACTGTTTTAAAATCAAAGAAAATCAGTTGAAAATACTGGTGGTTATGTTTAATGCTTGGGAAATTACTGAAACACTTTTAATGTATGGCTAAAATACGCTTCAGAAATTTCTGAAACAGTTTAAATGTATGGCTAAAAAATGCTTCAGAAATTTCTGAAACAGTTTAAATGTATGGCTAAACAAATGCTTCAGAAATTTCTGAAACAGTTTAAATGTATGGCTAAACAAATGCTTCAGAAATTTCTGAAACAGTTTAAATGTATGGCTAAACAAATGCTTCAGAAATTTCTGAAACAGTTTAAATGTATGCCTAAAAAATGCTTCAGAAATTTCTGAAACAGTTTTAATGTATGGCTAAAATATGCTTCAGAAATTTCTGAAACAGTTTAAATGTACGGTTAAACAAATGCTTAGGAAATTTCTGAAACAGTTTAAATGTATGGCTAAACAAATGCTTTGGAAATTCCTGAAAAAGTTTAAATGTATGGCTTAACAAATGCTTCGGAAATTTCTGAAACAGTTTTTATGTATGGCTAAAATAAGCTTCGAAAATTTCTGAAACAGCTTTAAAAATGTATGGCTAAACACGTTCTAAAGTGACTAAAGTTAACTTTGATGTTCTAAAGTGAAATTTGGCAAAAAAATAGCCTTCTTTGTCAATTATTTGAAAGAATGCAACATCTTTCGTGGTACTTTTGCTTTGATTGCCTAAATACTGAATGAAGTTATGTACGATACCGGGCAAGAAATGAAAAGCGAAAACAGGTCTTTATCCAGATGTTTCTTCACCCAGTTAGAAGCTGCAAGTAAATGAAATGGATGAACCTTTTATTTAATAACTGCCCTGAGAAATGAAGTTGGAATGTACTAGTCGGGTAGAGTCAGTGACACCACAATGGGTACAAAAGCGGACTTACTGAAGATCACAGTTAGCTACAACAGGTTGGTTGCTCGATGCTTAATGTTCGGTGAATCGTACAAAATGGAGTATCAATCAGATCAATTGAACAATGAAATAACAATAGATTCTCTTGTTATTTAATAATGTGGCTATAATAGTAAGTGGCCGGCTGTATTCTGTAATTTAGCTGATATTTGTTACTTACCATATTTCAGCTGAGAGCTGGGATTCTAACTTGAAATGTAATTACATACAGGTCACTTGAATTTTGACTCCTGCGACGTGAAGAACATGATGGATGATGTGGATGTACTTTTCGGTTCCAAAATCGTTCTTTTGAAGTCAAGGCTTTGCATCTTTATGCCCTTGACTTTACTGAATATTCCTTCATCGACGAGTGACTCGCTCAGAGGTCACTCCGTTCATTTTTCACATGTTGAGCGATCGCTTTGAAGCATGTCTCAATGTCGACCCAATCCAAGTTTCCTTTCCGTTTTTAGGATCATCTTGACGCGTGCTTGCCTCGAACAAAATGACCCATATTCATGGCATGATTGCCCGCGTTTTCTATCTTTTCTAACGAACTCTAAATAGCCGTCACGTTTTTGTGAAGATAACCGATATATCACTCAGGAAGTCGTTGATACCTGAAGTATTTCTGGATTGTTATTGTGTTGCAAGGAAAAGACCAATTAGAAGTGAGAAAACAATGCGGCAAACAAATATCTGTCAAGTGTCAACTCACTTAGAAATACATTTTATACTGCGGAGCGCAAGAAAGAGTTGTCTTTTTTTTAAGAATAGAGGCCGACCAGCCTGACTCGTACAACATTAGTAGAGTCTTAAATTAGGGAAAAGTGGTGAAGCGAAATGGCTTTGGTGAAAGAAGGCGATGAAAATATTCAAGATTTTGCAAAGAGATTTCTCAAGGCAATTTAGGAGATCCTGAGTGAGGTCATCAACCCTTCATTTCCACATGATTCCAGCCTTCAATACAGACGAAAAAAGATGAAAGGTAACAAAGTACTGAATACTACATAGAAACAATACACTATAGGGAAATTGAGGGAAGCAAAAGCGAGACGAAACGAAACAGACTGACGAAAGAAAAATATGAGCTTTAAATAGCAATTTAATTACTCGTAATTGTAAAATCCAGTGGAGTATTTAATATTTCGAAGATCTTTAAAAAACTGGCTAGATATTTTGTCCGGCTATTATTCCAGAGAGGGTGTTTTCGAAACTCAGTTAAAAATACACTATTTTTCAGGGTTGTAATTAAGAGCCGGGGCCCGGGGATTTTCGCTGGCTACTAAGAGAGTGAGCCCCGGCTACTTTTATTGGAAAATAGAAGAAAAATAGAACCAAAAGAAATCCCTAGCCGTCTGATTCCCCACCTACTTGTTGTATTTACCCAGCAACTTGAAATCTTAGTGACATCCCTGATTTTTATGGGTCTAGACCACGGTAAAAGTGCTCATGGCCGCGGTCTGTCTGTATAACGGTTTGACTTGTTTGCGCGCGCGATCTTCAAACATTAAAAACCCAACGGACAAACTAGTATTACGCCCTGTTTTCTTTGACCCTTTGTTCTGTCACGCTACTTTGAATCGTCACCGAAGATTTGGCAATTTGGCAACTAAGTTAGCACAAATCAAAGGCAATTAGCAATTGCGCTGTTCAGTAAAATTAAATTCCTTGGTATCTTAAAACGAAACTTCAACTTAAGCCGACGTTGAGTAGGCCGACTGCAACGCAAGCTAGAAAATTTCATAAATAATTCTGAGCAAAGGGACCGGAAATGGGTTTCAGTGTCTTAAATTGAGCGAAGTGGCCATATGGCCGGTAACCGGTCAAGGCTTTCAAACCACAAAATGACCGGCAGTCCTATATTCTCAGTGAATCTCACAAAATCGAAAAATTCCTGCTTATCTAAATTATCATATGTCGATTAAGAAAAGTCAAGCGTCTGGGCGTTTGGTTTACGCTGGGCTCAGAAGACGAAACCATGTTTTGTGACACTTAGAACTTTTTTCATCTCAACTGCCGGTCATTTCAAAATACTAAATGACCGGCAGTCCCATATTCTTTGTAAATTTCATAAAATCGAAAAAATCCAGCTAAACCAAACTATCATATGTCGATTAAGAAAAGTCAAGCGAAATTTACTGAGAATATAGGACTGTCGGTCATTTAGTGTTTTGAAAACCTTGACCGGCAGTTGAGCTGAAAAAAGTTTTAAGTGTCACAAAACATGGTTTCGTCTTCTGAACCCAGCGTGAACCAAACGCTATTCTTGAGATGTATAACGTATTTCTGGATCGCTTGACTTTTCTTAATCGACATATGATAGTTTGGTTTAGCCGGATTTTTTCGATTTGTGAAATTTACTGAAAAGACAGGACTGCCAGTCATTTAGTCAATTTTGAAAACCTTGACCGGTTTCTGGCCATATAGCCACTTTTTTAAAATAACTCTCAATCTATATGTTGGTTAATTCTACTTGAAAACAAGGGTGGTCACAGATTATTTCGACTTGATTGATGCCTCATTTCAGGTCATACAACATTTTCTACCAGGGCAATGTTTTATTCCGTCTTCCTTTAATCAGCTGATCATACACAAAAAAAGTGAAAATTTCTGTAATTTTCCTTATGTTAATAGGATCTACTGTGCCTTGTGCTGAAATTCGTCAGTGTAATAGTGCATCGTTGCAGAGGAAGAAAGCAAGGAGCCTCCAAACTATTCGCCGGGTAACAAAGAAATAGGAAAACCCAGAAGGAAACGGAGATCTTGATGACCTTGATGTCAACTACGTATCTCTAATAACTACAAATATCACCTACATTCATGATTTGTTAGCAGATGTACTGCATGCTACATTGTAATAACTGACTAAATCAGCTAGGAGTTCCTCTCATCGAAGAATACGGTCGATGTTCGTTCTGTTCATTATGCATAAACGCTGGCACTTAACCAATCAGTGTATCAACTGCTTCGGAAATTTCTGAAGCAACACTTTGTGACCGTCTTTAGGAGAAATCTGGAACAACCTTTATTTATAAAAGTTGTTTCGGAAATTTCCGAAGCAGTATTTTTTGACCGTCTTTGAGAGAAATCTGGAAAAACCTTTGTAAAAAGTGTTTCAGAAATTTCTGGAGCACATTTTGCGACCGTCTTCAGAAGAAATCTGGGACAATATAGAAACTGTTTCGGAAATTTCTGAAGCAACATTTTGTGACCCTCTATAAATAAGTTCTGCATGAAACCATTAATAAAAAGTGTTTTGGAAGTTTCCGAAACACATTTGGTGAGCCGTATCTCTTCAGTTTTTTTGAGACTTAATAGTGTTTCGGAAATTTCCGAAACAACATATCTGGGCTACCCGCGTCTATACAACGGAATTTCGAGACACTGCTCTAATACAATTTGCTTCGGAAATTTCTAAAACATCATTTGTAAAGGAATCGATTTCTAAAGACATAAGGGTCTTGAGAATTCTTTATTTTAGCATTTTTTTAAAACTACTGAGGAATTTCCAGGGTTAAGTTAAAAAAAGGGTCCTCGAAGGTTATTTCAGCCGAAGGTAGAGTTTACCCGTCAGAAATGACACTAAAGTGATTAAATTTCAGACGAGATTTTCATTTTCGGCACAAATTTAAAAGAAGTCTTAATTTTCAGCTGAATTCTTTTCGTTTTAGAATATCTTAGTTAACTTTAGAACGTGTTTTATATAAGGGAGTACCCTCTGGGTATTGAATGAGGCAAAAAATACGAAGATATTATGTGAAGAAATCTGCAGATCGAAGAGAATGCCGAAGGCTGAAGTGGATAATAGCCTCCGATACAGCCGATACGAAAGCTGAATTAATAATTGTTTTATTACTCATCCAAAATATTTCTATTCTTAACAAGCATATCTCCTCGTGGACTTTCTTTAAGACTCTGTCCTTGGCTCGGTTGCGTCTAAAACAGACTTTTTTTCTTGAAGATACTCCGTATAGTAAAAAGCAGATAATATATGTTTTGCGACAATAATTTCACTGAGAAAATCGAAAAGATTAAAAAAATCCTCGGGAGCTGGTCGGCCAGAAGACTCACACTTATGGGCAAAATTGCCACTCTAAAAGCTCTAGCGGTATCTCAGATTGTTTACGTTTTATCCTCCCTTCCGACACCGAAAGGGGTCATAAAGGAAATTAACGCTCTGTTATACGATTTTCTTTGGGACAATAAAGGGGACAAAA
>NC_133203.1:35810300-35900300 GCF_958299795.1 Porites lutea | reverse complement strand
TCTTTGCATTCAACTTTGGAAAATGGCAGCCATTTTGCCCGTGGTAATTCATGCGTAGGCTCGCTTTCATTCTAAGATGGCGGCCAGAGGTCTTTTTTTTTCACAACTTATCACGACATAAACGGGTTCTCAACGTATTCAATATGACTAATGACACCAATTACAGTAATGGTGACTTTTTCTGACGAAAGAGAAATTTAAGGCCGTTTCGCTCTCTGCTTTATGCAATTAGAGCGATATCAAAGCAATTAAATGTTTTAGAGCATACAAATTGACCAGACCCTTTAGGAAAAAGGCCCAAAGCCGATCGTTTTTTTGCCAAGTTAAACTTTATTCACACACAAGTTTTGTAATAATTTTAACTTGAGCTCTTAAATCACTTGCATTAAATTTAGTTGTATAAGATACGATTGCATGTACAAATGAAGAATTATGGAGATCGAGGAGGGTGTTATCCTTCGAGATCTCCATAGTTCTTCATATGATACGAAAGCCGAATTCAACAATTGTTTTATTATTCATTCAAAATAATTCCTACTTTAAAAACATCATCATCTTCGATATTGCACATTTAGGGTTGTTCAGCTCCGCAAATATTCTCCAAGTAGGAGAAGTAGAGTTGTTCGAGTTGTCTTCTTGCTGTTTTTGCCAGATTTTTAGCTATTATTCCGCCTAGTTCTTACTCTTAAAACGAGTGAAATGTCCGCCATTTTTGTTTTCACAACTAAAACAACTCAACCTCGTCCACAGGTCTTCTGGGTTAACGGTGCATTAACCGGCAAGGAAGCTGCACTTTTGACGTCCTCGGTTGATTAATCGCAAAATTCTTCCAAATTTGGTCATCAGTAGCTGGTTATGGTGAATTATGCTTGTGCTTTTAGTCAGTCAGAATCGGAGAAATATTTTGAATGAATAATAATACATGTTAAAGGTTTTGCTTGCTTTTCCTCTGGATTTTACTGCCACTCACGTTCACTAAGGTTTATATGATATTTAAATAATCGAGTATCGTACATGTATATCAGAGACATTATTTTCACGGTGTTTCATGTAAGTTCCTCACGCGAAACGTACGCAAAGCACAGCGAGGAGCAACTGAAGCGTTTGGACCTTCGGTCGTTGTCAAACGGCGCACTCACTAATGTTTGGTTATTACTAGTATGATAAGATACCCGAGCTTTATTCACAGTAAAAATTATGATTCCATTGGTGTTTTTAATTATGAGGCGTTGATCCATGAAGAATAGAGAGTCGCCTTTACAAGAAATGAATAATATGGTTGGCTGTGAGCCTTGCTGACACTCACTGACACTTACTTGAGATCTAGTATTAAGACTAAAATTCAGTTTGGTACACAAATTAAGAAGCTTTTCCATCTAGTGTTACACTCAACAATTTCTTCTCCCAATCTCGCTTATGCTTCTCAAAATGAAGCCAACACTTTTTGCTTTTCAACGCCCTTGGCAACTTCTGTATCTTTAACTTACTGAACACCACCAGAATCAGTGAGGAGTCTGCAGCGTCTTTCTCCCGCTGGACGGCCATGTGCAGCTCTTCTCGACAGAAGTTGCTGGCGAAATAGTTGTCGGACAAGACAATCAGAACTTTGCGGCTGCTGTAGACGCTGTCTGCCATGTTTTGGACAATGGGCTTTCCCAACTCAAAATCTCTTGTGTGAATGCTGTAGGATATTGAGTGTTTATCGAGAATGGGAATCAGATTTTCATTGACCCACGCACCATCTTTTGAACTGTAACTGATGAAAAGATTATTGCTCTTCATAATTCCTTCTTCAAGGTCACCCGCTCCATGTGGTGAATAGGTGCGCTGTTTCTTTATAAAGAAGTGCGTAGCTATCGCAATCGACACAAAGACGATTGCTGATGAAATAATGATGATAGGCAGGACCCAACTCCTGTGACTGGAAGGCGTGGCATTTTTGGCGGCTACAAACGCTGCGGAAGATCATGAAATGTTATTTGATCCAGTTACGGAGTACCTGTTGCAGTCAATTTTGGAAATTTAATTTCAGCGGACTACTAATACCTTAATTCTTTATAGAGAAAACACCCTGAAACGCAAATCAACACCCTCGAGCAATCATTAGTTGACGGAAGATCATACAATTTTATCAAACTACAACAAAGTTCCCCTCTTCCCCATTTCAATGTTGTATTTGTCTGAGAAACTTTTGTCACCCAAACCAAAGTTTGGAGAGGGGAGGTGGGAGAACGGTCATTCATTTACCGACAGTTTTTTTATGTTTTTGTTACTTGGTGATCGAAGACGACAGGGAAATTAAATTGTATTCTTTTTATATTGCCAATATTAAAAACAATATATATCTCACGTGACACAGCGGGCCACCCCTGCGAGGGGCGAGATTTATGGGCCAATGTTGCCCGCTCAGGTATCTAATCAGGTAGCTAATCAGAAGACAGCTTCATCTTGAGCTGTCTTGCTTAAAAAGCTCGGGAAGCCAGCTAAATAAAACAAACACTGCTACAAACCCACTGGGGTTTCTCGTCGGTCTGAGATGGTTTTCTTTGCCCTCAGTGTAATCAGTTAGTGCGATATGTAACAATTGTCACAATGCGTAACTTAATTCGACCGTTACTACACAAGTTACTTCGTTAGCACAATGATTCAACTTTCACTGACCTGTTGGATCTGAAGACGTGTTCGGCACAGCTGAAAATAAAGAATGTACCTTCAGCATTTTCTGATCACCATAAATTTCCGTAAAGAGTCAGTAGAGGGGCTGGAGTGAGTAAAAAACTGTCAGGATTGTTAAAATTAATTCTCGTAACTGTTTCTCTTCATTATCTTATGATAGCGAAAATGTCCCGCTCGGTTCGGGGAGAACCATGGCTAAGTAAAAGTTGTAACTTGTAACCTAAAGATGAGAGAAATTTTGGTAATCACGTTACGGTCAGGACGTCCGAACGTCCGTCCACCCTCTGCATGTAAGTCAATATTTACTACATTTACTGCCAACACTATAACAAGACATGGAAAATGACAATATATATACTGTAATAACAAAACAGCAAAGAAGAAAAACACGAATATTCCCAATGTTTCGAACGGACAAGCCGTTCTTCTTCGAGGTTTCATTTGAGTGGTAATACCATGGGATTTCCTCCAAAGACTCAAAAGTTAGAACTACATACTAATTAAAAAATACTGCAATTGTTAAAGATCTGCTGAAGAGGTTTCATTTGAATGGTCACACCATAGGATTTCATGCACAGACTCAAAATTTAGAACTACATACTAAATAAATGGTATCATGTGAAAGTTCTGCTGAAGAGGTTTCATTCCATACACAGACTCATGATCAAAAGTTAGAACTACATACTAAATAAATAGTACACCATTGAGCAGTACTGGGCACTAGTGTAGAATGTGAGAAGACGGAGTAAAAAGTTGGCGAACTACGAACTGACTTTGTGTCCTAAAACGTTATAACCTTGCCAAAGTACTGCTGAAGAGGTTTCACTTGAATCGGTAACATCACACACACAACAGATCGAACGACCTTACGACATTCCATCGGTCATTCTGGCGTTGTAATTAGTGTGCCGGAACACCATGGAACAACACAAGCACGAAGCCTCAAACTAAAAAGCAATGATTTTTAAAGCTATCCCAGAAGAGAAACAAGCAGCTAGTGAAGAAAAAAGATGCAGATAATATAAGGAAAGTACTTTGTAAGTCACTCATTCAGTGGTTTTGAGAATTAGCTTTGTGTTACAAGTACCGAGTCGACTGTTTTGGTTCGGTCCGGTTATTCTTTTGTTGCTGTTGAAGTAAAAGTTTAGAAATACAACAAAATACTCAATGTCAGGTCCCTCGGGAAACCAGTTAGTTTTGTTTTCCCTCGAGTCCTGAGGATTCCCTAGACTTCGTCTCGGGAAACATCAGGACGGACTTTCGGGAAAACAAATTCTAACTGTTTCCCTCGGGATCTGACATTAAGTGTATAATGTGCCGCCCAGCAGGGTATGGTTTCAGGATCAAGAGTCTTAACAGGGTAATACCACTATTAAACGTGGTGAAAAGGCTCGTTTATTTGGACCGGCAGCCTGTTGCATTTAAGGTCTCAAACAAGGTTGTGAACATTAACAGCGCGCCAGCGATGTTACCACAGTACTGAACATGTCAGTAATGTTATGATAAACACTTAATTCCAGGATCATTGCTACGCCGTAAGCAAAACACCCCCTCCCTGCCCCTCCTGCTAGCACCGACATAAAGAAAAGAGCAGCAGACGTTGATTGTTTTATTCAAAACCATGACATCAAGTCGTGTTAATACGTCAAATCCCACAATGGATCCAATCAAGTCTTAATTGATATATTTTTTAGGGTATTCCGGGGCGTCTAGCCTGTCAGGGGGTGTCCGGGGGCGTCCTGAGGGTGTTCCGGGCCTGTTACTGGTTTTACGGAGATACCCTTTAAATTACCTTCTTCTTCACCTCCTACTCTTAACTCAATGGTGGCCGACTTTACGACTCCAGGACCCACTCTACAGACTGAGTTACAGCTGTACTTCGCCTCGTCATCTTTAGTGACGTTATTAATAGTAAGGATAAACTCTATTTTGCACTTGGTGTCTGTCTTCTTTTCTTGTATTTCATACTTTTCATCGCCTTTTATTAGCACTGAACTGTTGAAACGCAAATGCCTCCATTGTAATTCTAGGCTATCTGCACAGCCATCCGGATCAATTTCAACCAAACATATTAAACTGGCGTTGGAAGACGCACTTGCAGTCACCATGGGAGAGCGAATCTTTGGTTTTTCAGGGAACGGACCTGTAGCAAATAAGGTTGCAAATAAAATAAACGTCAATTGACTATAATTAATTATTTTTACAGACCAAAACGGCAGATTTCCCTACGCTTTTTTATATACTTCAAGTAGTGAAATCCCTACCCGTTCATATACCCGAACAAGTGGTGGATACAGAGCTTCAGATAAGGGAAGGGGCACAGGCGGCCCAAGCTCAGTGTGTGACTTTAATCATTAACACATGTAGTTTCATATTGCGTAATTTAAAATGGCCGTGAATATAAAGGATTTGTATGGGAATTCAGGTAAAAGATTCAAATCGATAAATACTCGCTAGAATGTTTAATAAAATACAGCTTACCGTATTTACTTTGCTTGTTTTTGTTTGCTGTGTGGTTATTTTTCCGATCCATTGCGATTTAAGCGAAATAACTACACAGCAAACAAAAACAAGCAAAGTAAATACGGTAAGCTGTATTTTATAGAAACATTCTAGCGAGTATTTATCGATTTGAATCTTTTACCTGAATTCCCATACAAATCGTTAATATATTCAAAGCCATTTTAAATTACGCAATATGAAACTACATGTGTTAATGGTTAAACTCACACACTGAGCTTGGGCCGCCCACCCATAGCCATTATGTAATGGTCCGCGTAAGAACTAGGCAGGCAGAACGCAAAATCGATTAAAAGGTGTTAACTTTTAATTTTTAATTTCAATTAAATGGTGGGTTCTGATTGGCTGAAATCCAAAAATCGACGAAAAAACCAAGAAAAACGTGACAAAAACAACTTTTTTTAGCTTTATTTTCCCCATTCTCCTGTCTTTTACCTCACGGCCAAGTTTCAGCATTGTTGTGTGCGCCAATCAAAAGTTAGAGCGGAAAACGTGCAACACGCGCGTGACCTTGTTGTGAACCATCTTGGATGCGACACTAGAGATGTGAGGAAATTTGTCTTTTGCCCAAAGAAATGTCGTCAATTTCATCGAAATCTACATATTTCCCTTTATCGACTGTTTATTGCTTTTATTCAATGTATTTTATCATCGGAGTGATCGTGAAATTCCTACTGCAGCAGCGTTTGCAGCTGTCCTCAACATGTCGTCGAATGGCCATGTGGACAAGTAGGACCGAAGCAGTTGTTTATGTTGTCAGGAGGAGATCGCTTTGATTCAGTGATGATTCAGAGTAATTGTGGAGATAAGCTGGGCACAAAGAGTGGAAGCGACAGATTTGTTCTTTATACAGAAATAAATTAAATTTCTTAAAGCGATGTGAAGCCGCCTGATTTGAGCTTATTGAGGTAAGCTGAACCCAATAAATTATCGCATCACCGCATGATGTGACTGTGTAGTTATTTTGTCCTTTTCGAAACTTCAGAATTTTGTGTATCTTTACTCTTCTATAATTCGATTTGTTTTCAATCTAGGCTGTTTCGTCGAGCTAAGTGCAACTTAAGACGAACGAATTGAAATTTGTGATTGTAATTTCGCAACAGTTGTAAGACGGCAGCCGCTTAGTTATAATATATAATACAAATGTAGCTCTCACTAGTTTTGAGTGTTACCCGGTACGAAAGATCATGCAAGTTTGACTGTAACTGTTTCCTTTACTTTTTCTAAGTATGAAAGTAGGTTTTGCGGAGATATTTAGACTACAAATATATCTTCCATGTAAGACTGTCAAGAGAACTTCTTCTGAAACAAACCGAATTCTCCGAACATCCATGAATTTTTTTTGTATGGACAATCGTCTTTTCATTCAAATGCGGGCCATTAGGATAACGCTCCGACATGATTTTATGAAATTGTTGTTCTTTATGGTGGCAAAATAAAACCGCGCTGCTTTGGCGCGTTCGCCATGTGAGCTTGGATTACTGCTGTTTCCGATCACAGTTTTGACATTTCCTTTGTGAAAGCCGAAGTAGCTGTCTTTCAGAAGGTCGCCGATTGATGTATTCCTGTGCCATTTTCATGTAATTTTATATCAGTTTAACTTTGCTCGGGTTTGGCGCATAGAAATCCTCTAAATTTTAGATATGTTATAGTTTTCAACATATCAGAGCAGTAGACAAAATAAAAAGTTGTTTGAATGACTCTTTTACTATCTTAATTCATTTCTAAAATTCAAATTTCGCGCTTTTCGCCCTATTAACCAATCAGAGCATTCAAATTTAATTTGATTAGAGAAATTAGCACCTAAAAAATAACTGCCGCTATTGCACTGGCCTATTGTTCTTTTGCCTAGTTCTTACACGGACCATTACTTAGGGAATGCCCGACCCCCTCGGGTCCCCACTCACATTCAAGACTCAGTTCGAATATTACAGGTTCAGGACTTGGCCAGCCAGGAATACTATTTTCTGCAATGCACTCGTATTTCCCTTCATGTTTGTCTTTAGATTTACTTATGCGAAGAAAAGAACGTAGCGTGTCGTTTCCCTCTAGCATCTCTGAAAGAGAAAAACCGTCAGAACCGTTGACGATTCGTTTTGCATCTGGTTTGATCTTCCTCCAAATTATGCGAGGTAGAGGCCATCCTCTGAAAGCACAGCAAACTTCTGTTCGACTGTCTGGTGTATACTCTTTTGGGGAACTTGAACAAGTGCCGCTATCAACGTACGTCACTTTACCTAAAACAGTAAAATACTGATATGGTCATGGCACACGTAAATTCAAGGAGGCTGAGGCGCCCATTTCTCAAGGTCTTACCTCTTCTTGTTTGATGCTTCATAACTTTGGCTGTAGTGCATGAAGCAACGCATCTAACTTTGAACTTAATTTTAGAGCCATGCTCTGTTGACATCGCCGCTCCTTAACAACAGGATAATGATGAAATGAAATTTATAAATTGGGAATTTTCTCGAAATATAGCAATAATCTGTTAAAATCCTTTAGTGTCGTAATAAGAAGGTTGAGTATGTCGATCGTCCGGGTTAACGTAGTTTTGAATTAAGGACTGTTGTTGACAGTGACTGACGTTTCGACAACCTGTGCGCTGGCCATCTTCAGAGTGAGTTGTACTTGATTGATCAATTAAGTCGCGATGTTATTGATCGTCTGTCGGTTAAGCAGTGATGTTATTAGCTATGAAGACTCGTAAGGTTATTGGTGCGATCAGTCTTTTTGTCATGGTCATATTTCGAGCTTGGGTAAACTGTGGAATTATATGGCCAAATATAGGGTTAAATTTTCATATATTGGAATGATTTTTACTGGGATATTCTGGATTCTTGCGGCTTTGAGATATTTTTCTTAGATGTGCTAGACCATACTGAAAAAAATAAATATAATGAAGCGCATTCATAACATTATATGATTAACTCCCGGACTAAGCCTATGTCCGCGGCGTTTTGAAGGACCCTTTTATTTTTAGATACATTTTAGAGTACTTTTCCCGCGAAAATGGAAGGTCCGCTCCTCTCATGAGCACATTATAAAGATGTGACAAAGAAGAACTTAACGTCATTAAGGTCAAAAAGGCCATTTTAGGGGTTTTGGTTTTTCTAACTGGTTTGTTAAAATGTACTGGTCAGATGTGGCTCCGGTTTATGGGCTCCTGGTTCTACTCGTGGTTAAACCGGCGTCTAGTTAATGCAATAACACATGCAAACTCAAGAATTAAAGGAGGGCAACATTTTTAACCAACACGCCTTACGTGCAAAATATATGTGGGTGCATTGACATCGCTCATTTCCACCTGCTGAACTGTTTTGCTGTAATACCATGCCATCATTGGTAAGGTTGCGCCAGTTTATTCCTCTTGTCACTCCGCCAGGTTTGATCGAGCAGTTGAGGGTAACATTAGAGTTTGGATCTACTGTAATCTGATTTACAAGACACTCGCTTGACCGGGAGCAAGATTCTCTTATCTCACAGTCGGGCCTGAAGTTATTCGCAGCTGATACATCTGTAGAGTGAAAGAAGGTGGACAATATATAAATGTTCTGTTAGAAAAAATACTTAACTAACTGTATCCAAAATTATTGATTGAGTCCGAGTTATGATGTAAAGAATTATGTAGATAGAGGCTGCCTCGGTGGATAACAGCCTCCGAGATCAGAATAATTCTTCCCATCATATGGAAGCCGAGTTCCATAATTGTTTTATCATTCATTCAAAATATTTCTAAGTTCTTAACAAGCTTACCTCCTCTCGTAAATTTTCATCAAAAATTTATTTATTTAGTTCGAACGTTTGCGTCTGTGGATGAAATCCTATGGTGTTACCATTTAAAACCTCTTCAGCAGTACTTTCACGTGGCACTATTTATGTGCTTTTTAGTTCAAACTTTGGGTCTGTAAAAGACATTCTAGCTTAATTTTGCACAGTTTTATCGGGAAGAAAAAAAAAAGACAAAACAAACAAAAAATCGGGTGATTTACCAATAACAAATATTTATCATTTTATCTCGTCTACTGTCTCTCGAATAACATTATCATTCATTTCCAATAAATTGCCACTAAACATTTTGTCTCCTCATTTTCATGTCGGAGAGTTGTAACAATGAATGCACAGCATGAGTAGTTTTGACTAGTCACATAATACATTAAACACGTACCTTTGATCAAAAGACTAAATAAAGAAACGAGTACGGTTGATTTTAAATACATTTGCCTCAAACGTCTCCCCATATGCTGGTCAGTGGCCATGTTGCTTGTAGGAATTTTACCTTTGCAGGGTCTCACATGTGCACTACTATCCTGACTGAAGAATAAAACAATATAGCAAGTGCATCATGACTTTTATGAATGCTTTTTTCAATAGTTGAAATTGTGTTTCATCCGTAAAGCCTCTTAAAACCCACGCACATTTGCAATTACGGTAATAGCAAACCAACTGTGAATTATTTATGTCAATTTCAGAGCCATATTATATTTTTCATTTACCATTGCAATCGTTCACGGGTGAAGTTGATAGAAGTACAACTTTACTCCTAATAAGCTCGTGAAATAAGGAGCTTGATATTTCCTGGCGCGACTAAGAAAAAATAAGTCATAGATATTGTCTTGCAAAAACATTCTATTATATCGCAAGATTTGGTGAACTACAAAAACGAAACATTTTCTTTTAAAAGCAGTCGAGTGGGCGATCGATTTGCAAGTTAATGAGTGGCGACGTCTGGACGGACGTGGACAGAAAATACAAATTAATTGGTTGCTTTTAAGTAGCCATCCATCAAAACCCTGCTTGAAACACAGGCTGTTCTTATCCCTGTACTTAAGACCAGCATCGGAAAGCGGAGAAGAGGCCAATAATTAAAGGTGCTTGGTCTCTTTCGTAGTTGCTCATTTTCTCTCCCTGTTCTCCGGCTCTTCTTGAGCATTTTGTGCATGGGTACAGGAACCGAGTAATGACAGAATTACCCTAAAACAGCAATACTCATTTGGCATAGTCCCCCTTTAACTACAACCTTGTCCACCATTTGTCAAGTCTCGCTGGAATGACACTTAGGAAAAGATAATGGCAGTTACTTCCTTAAGCTCCTGTATCAACCAACAAATACTCCAGACTGATCTTCATACATTTCTAAGGATCAAAGTCATTAAAGCATTTTCCCCTGAAGATCATTTTAATGATTCTCATAACCATTCCATTTACCTAGTGATATTGTCAAGAGAAAATTGATGTCGTTTTCTCCCGGGACTAAAGGGGGTAATAGCCAATTTCTATTTCTCTAAAGAGTAACCAAGTTTGTTTTGGATGTAAACAAATATTATCAGGGAGCACCATCTAACCATAATAATTTTTTGGCCCTTTTTTGCAGTCATATCATTAAAACTTGTCAATTGTCAATCCATGTCCATCCTTACCAGCCATTCGTAGCAGCAGACGACGAGAAACAGCTTCAATTGTGCCTAAATAAACTGGACCAATTTTGGAACTCATGATCAACTGATGGGAAAAGCTTTTTTAAAAGATAGCAAGTAGTGTAACATATAGCTCCTTAAATACCAAATGATAAATGCCTTGGCCTCCTATTAATTTAATTTTTCTCAATTACCCTTGGGAGGATCCTCTCTTACAGAAAACGGAATATGGCTTTTATTGCCATTTGGAAAATCTGGACTTGACTCTGGACTAGTCCAGGGTCCAGTACAGATTTTCCAACTGGCCAGCTGGCTGGCTTTCAATAGAGGGTTGAAGCTTCACGTATACGGCCTAAAGCAAAGGTGAGATTCAAGTTAAGAATTTCTGAAAATAGGAAATGATAAAAACAGCTCAAAACAATTCTTATTCGAGGAAATGCGAGATAATTAAATACAAAATGTGTAATAAATGTCGTCTCCGTCAATTTTGATCAAAATATGAATTTAAAATTAATGAAAATGTGGTCATTGACAAGAGTTTCTTTAATGTAGTAAACCGTATGACGTGGGTTTATAGTTAACATTGGTAGCTTTCACAATTAGCGCCCGTGACACACGTCATTTAAGTTATTAAGGAGACAGATGTTGTTTAACTATCCTCTTAATAGCTTTCTGAGAAGATGAGAAAACTCGACAGGTTAAAAGCATATCCTGCAGAGTTCTAAACGCTGAGTTAAGTGTTAAAAAAAAAACTATTTCTTTTGGTATCTGACGAAGTAAACCGGGGGGGGGGAACAAAAGGCAGGGGTAAAAGTGTGCCGCCGAAGCCTTCAGGCCCGGACCTGTTTAACCCTGTAAGTCCCAATGGTGACCAACACCAATTTTCTCCAAAACATATCCATACATTGTCAAGATATAACGTTATGAGAATTAATAAAATGATCACCAAAGAAAAAATGCTTTGATCTTTTATCAAATTCTCTCAACTAATTCTAGAAGGAAATATATGAAGATCGGTTTGGAGAATTTGTTGCTGGATACTGGGGCTTAAATGGTTAGGACAAAAATCGTTCATTTCACTACCCTATTTAAGGCAAGAGACCTCATACTCATGCCGTTTCGCAAACAGAATAAAGCAATTTTTGAAACCACGACCATGAAATTAGATTTTTTTGGAAAAAAACATTGTTTGTAACGCAAATGAAGACCATGCCGCTCAACGCTAAAAGACATTCAAAAAGACATCCTGCTCTAGACGTTAAATAGTAAAACTGTACATCATGCTTAAATCCCAAGACTCCGTTCCGAGAAGGATACTCGCTTAAGGAAAATATCGGAGTGCCCTCCCCCCCCACCCCCCCCCCCCCCCCCCCCAAATTTAACTCAACACCAAGTGCAATTTAAGGAGCCTCCTGGCGAGGTTGATCTGACAGCATAAGAAAAGTAATTTTATCAACTAATATTTTAGTAAAAAACAACAGACCTTCAACCGGGTCTATCAAAATAAAATGGGCATTGTTGACTGAAACTGTGTTATTCATGAGGGGGACGCAATTCGCCTGAACTGTAAGTGTAAGTATCCTGGAGAGTTCCATACAATTTACTGTAACGTTGTTACAGTAAATTGCATGGGACTTTTGGAGCACCTCAGGCGTTATAATCCTTTTCTCATGATACGGATTTGATATTTAATTTCCACTATGCGATTACCAGTCTATACTTGTCGTCAACTTGTAATAAATGCGTCTCAATTTTCGCGAGAATAATAAGGCTTGTGTTTTAATTTACTGCCGACTGGTCCTCAGCAGCACGCACTTTGGGGAACGAGACAATTTAAAAAATATATATATTTTACTCGATAATGACGGTGAAGACTTTAGTTAGAAGAAAATATTATCCTTTCCGCTGCCGTTTTGCGTAAACGAGAGGCGCAATACGGATATATTCAGGTTCTTCCAAAGCTGTCATGACTAAGCTGTAATGCCGTCACAACTAAAATAAATTAAGTTTATATCGCAAAAAAAGGACCTGTTGACCAAAGTAAAATTATTCCTTTCGACGAATGCATTTTTACCGCTTGCTGCGAATTAAGCCGCGAAAATAAAAATGAAAAACAAAACCGGATCGAAAAAATAAATGGAATCACTAAAAAACCGTCTTGGAGAGTCGTAGAGATTTTATTAGATAAGCTTCGAAAATTGTATTTGAATACAACGGTCTTCTAGAAATTTTTAGCCTTCCTCAAGCTATAGAAAATTCTAGGCAATTTTTGCTTCTCCGAACAGATATTTCAGAGAAACAGTCGTTGGGTGCCCCCGAACTGAATACAAGTTCGCTGTTCCAAAACCCGGAACCGAATTTTATAAAAGAAGCCTTTCTCATAGCGGAAATGTGTTGTGGAACAGCTTGGCTTTGGAGGTGCGGCAATTGACATCCCTTTATGTAAGGAAAATTAAAAGACCTCGGTTACACTGCACTCATGGGTGCGCCACCTAAAGTGCAGCCTATTTTTTTGTTAGCTTTACCTAGAGAATCACTTGATACACTGTACTCATGGGTGCGCCACCTAAAGTACAGCCTATGTTTGTTCGCTGTAACTACCGAATCACTGGGTTATACTGCACTCATGGGTGCACCACCTAAAGTGCAGCCTATATCTGATATTTGTAAGCTCTACCAACGAAAGAAATTTTACAACAATGTTCCGAAAATTCTAGATCTCAAATCGTCTTCCGAGCAGATATTTTCCGAAAATTGACGTTGGGTGCCCCTGATGCAACTTTGAAAAATGGCAGCCATTTTGCCAGCGGTAATTCATGCGTACTAAGGCTCGCTTTCATTCTAAGATGGGGCCTGAGGTTTTGGGTTTTTTTTTTCACAACTTATGCGACATGAACGGGTTCTCAAGGTATTCAATATGACTAATGACACCAATTACAGAATGGTGACTTTTTCTGACGAAAGAGAAATTTAAGGCCGTTTCGCCTTCTGCTTTATGCAATTAGAGCGATATCAAAGCAATTAAATGTCTTAGAACATACAAATTGACCAAGCCCTTTGGGAAAAACGCCCACAACCGATCGTTTTTTGCCAAGTTAAACTTTATTAACACAGAGGTTTTTTAATAATTTTAAGTTGGGCTCTTAAATCACTTGCATTAAATAGATTAGTTGTATAATTTACGATTGCATGACAAAGCATCAGTGTCTGTACCACAGTTAAGAACGTGCTGCTAGGACTGACTGAGGAACCTTAATTAACAATTAATGAATGAAGCTGAGTATCTTATGAAGAATTATGGAGATCGAGGAGGGTGCCTGAGTTATCCGTCGAGATCTCCATAGTTCTTCATATGATACGAAAGCCGAATTCAATAATTGTTTTATCATTCATTCAAAATAATTCCCATTTTAAGAACATCATCATCTTCGATATTGCATGTTTAGGGTTTTTCAGCTCCGCAAATATTCTCCAAATAGCAGATGTCGCCCTTCGAGTTGTCTTCTTGCTGATTTGCCATGTTTTTAGCTATTATTTTGCCTAGTTCTTACTCAGTCTTGAAAGGAGTGAAATGTCCGCCTTCTTTGTTTACACAATTAAAACAACTCAACCTCGCTGGTCCCCTCTGGGTTAACGGTGCATTAACCGGCAAGGAAGCTGCACTTTTGACGTCATCTGTTGATTAATCGCAAAATTCTTCCGAATTTGGTCATCAGTAGCTGATTATGGTGAATTATGCTTGTGCTTTTAGTCAATCAGAATCGGGGAAATATTTTGAATGAATAATAGTACATGTTAAAGGTTTTGCTTGCTTTTCCGGTGGATTTTACTTCCACTCACGTTCACTAAGGTTTATATGATATTCAAATAATCGAGTATCGTACATGTATATCACAGACATTATTTTCACGGTGTTTCATTTAAGTTCCTCACGCGAAACGTACGCAAAGCACAGCGAGGAGCAACTGAAGCGTTTGGACCTTCGGTCGTTGTCAAACGGCGCACTCACTAATCTTTGGCTATCACTAGTATGATAAGATACCCGAGCTTTATTCACAGGAAACTATGATTCCATTGGTGTTTTTTAATTATGCGGCGTTGATCCATGAAGAATAGAGAGTCACCTTTAAAAGAAATGAATAATATGGTTGGCTGTGAGCCTTGCTGACACTCACTAACGCTTACTTGAGATCTAGTATTAAGACTAAAATTCAGTTTGGTACACAAATTAAGAAGCTTTTCCATCTAGTGTAACACTCAACAATTTCTTCTCCCAATCTCGCTTATGCTTCTCAAAATCAAGCCAACACTTTTTGCTTTTCAACGCCCTTGGCAACTTCTGTATCTTTAACTTACTGAACACCACCAGAATCAGTGAGGAGTCTGCAGCGTCTTTCTCCCGCTGGACGGCCATGTGCAGCTCTTCTCGACAGAAGTTGCTGGCGAAATAGTTGTCGGACAAGACAATCAGAACTTTGCGGCTGCTGTAGACGCTGTCTGCCATGTTTTGGACAATGGGCTTTCCCAACTCAAAATCTCTTGTGTGAATGCTGTAGGATATTGAGTGTTTATCGAGAATGGGAATCAGATTTTCATTGACCCACGCACCATCTTTTGAACTGTAACTGATGAAAAGATTATTGCTCTTCATAATTCCTTCTTCAAGGTCACCCGCTCCATGTGGTGAATAGGTGCGCTGTTTCTTTATAAAGAAGTGCGTAGCTATCGCAATCGACACAAAGACGATTGCTGATGAAATAATGATGATAGGCAGGACCCAACTCCTGTGACTGGAAGGCGTGGCATTTTTGGCGGCTACAAACGCTGCGGAAGATCATGAAATGTTATTTGATCCAGTTACGGAGTACCTGTTGCAGTCAATTTTGGAAATTTAATTTCAGCGGACTACTAATACCTTAATTCTTTATAGAGAAAACACCCTGAAACGCAAATCAACACCCTCGAGCAATCATTAGTTGACGGAAGATCATACAATTTTATCAAACTACAACAAAGTTCCCCTCTTCCCCATTTCAATGTTGTATTTGTCTGAGAAACTTTTGTCACCCAAACCAAAGTTTGGAGAGGGGAGGTGGGAGAACGGTCATTCATTTACCGACAGTTTTTTTATGTTTTTGTTACTTGGTGATCGAAGACGACAGGGAAATTAAATTGTATTCTTTTTATATTGCCAATATTAAAAACAATATATATCTCACGTGACACAGCGGGCCACCCCTGCGAGGGGCGAGATTTATGGGCCAATGTTGCCCGCTCAGGTATCTAATCAGGTAGCTAATCAGAAGACAGCTTCATCTTGAGCTGTCTTGCTTAAAAAGCTCGGGAAGCCAGCTAAATAAAACAAACACTGCTACAAACCCACTGGGGTTTCTCGTCGGTCTGAGATGGTTTTCTTTGCCCTCAGTGTAATCAGTTAGTGCGATATGTAACAATTGTCACAATGCGTAACTTAATTCGACCGTTACTACAAAAGTTACTTCGTTAGCACAATGATTCAACTTTCACTGACCTGTTGGATCTGAAGACGTGTTCGGCACAGCTGAAAATAAAGAAAATACCTTCAGCATTTTCTGATCACCATAAATTTCCGTAAAGAGTCAGTAGAGGGGCTGGAGTGAGTAAAAAACTGTCAGGATTGTTAAAATTAATTCTCGTAACTGTTTCTCTTCATTGTCTTATGATAGCGAAAATGTCCCGCTCGGTTCGGGGAGAACCATGGCTAAGTAAAAGTTGTAACTTGTAACCTAAAGATGAGAGAAATTTTGGTAATCACGTTACGGTCAGGACGTCCGAACGTCCGTCCACCCTCTGCATGTAAGTCAATATTTACTACATTTACTGCCAACACTATAATAAGACATGGAAAATGATAATATATATACTGTAATAACAAAACAGCAAAGAAGAAAAACACGAATATTCCCAATGTTTCGAACGGACAAGCCGTTCTTCTTCGAGGTTTCATTTGAGTGGTAATACCATGGGATTTCCTCCAAAGACTCAAAAGTTAGAACTACATACTAATTAAAAAATACTGCAATTGTTAAAGATCTGCTGAAGAGGTTTCATTTGAATGGTCACACCATAGGATTTCATGCACAGACTCAAAATTTAGAACTACATACTAAATAAATGGTATCACGTGAAAGTTCTGCTGAAGAGGTTTCATTCCATACACAGACTCATGATCAAAAGTTAGAACTACATACTAAATAAATAGTACACCGTTGAGCAGTACTGGGCACTAGTGTAGAATGTGAGAAGACGGAGTAAAAAGTCGGCGAACTACGAACTGACTTTGTGTCCTAAAACGTTATAACCTTGCCAAAGTACTGCTGAAGAGGTTTCACTTGAATCGGTAACATCACACACACAACAGATCGAACGACCTTACGACATTCCATCGGTCATTCTGGCGTTGTAATTAGTGTGCCGGAACACCATGGAACAACACAAGCACGAAGCCTCAAACTAAAAAACAATGATTTTTAAAGCTATCCCAGAAGAGAAACAAGCAGCTAGTGAAGAAAAAAGATGCAGATAATATAAGGAAAGTACTTTGTAAGTCACTCATTCAGTGGTTTTGAGAATTAGCTTTGTGTTACAAGTACCGAGTCGACTGTTTTGGTTCGGTCCGGTTATTCTTTTGTTGCTGTTGAAGTAAAAGTTTAGAAATACAACAAAATACTCAATGTCAGGTCCCTCGGGAAACCAGTTAGTTTTGTTTTCCCTCGAGTCCTGAGGATTCCCTAGACTTCGTCTCGGGAAACATCAGGACGGACTTTCGGGAAAACAAATTCTAACTGTTTCCCTCGGGATCTGACATTAAGTGTATAATGTGCCGCCCAGCAGGGTATGGTTTCAGGATCAAGAGTCTTAACAGGGTAATACCACTATTAAACGTGGTGAAAAGGCTCGTTTATTTGGACCGGCAGCCTGTTGCATTTAAGGTCTCAAACAAGGTTGTGAACATTAACAGCGCGCCAGCGATGTTACCACAGTACTGAACATGTTAGTAATGTTATGATAAACACTTAATTCCAGGATCATTGCTACGCCGTAAGCAAAACACCCCCTCCCTGCCCCCTCCTGCTAGCACCGACATAAAGAAAAGAGCAGCAGACGTTGATTGTTTTATTCAAAACCATGACATCAAGTCGTGTTAATACTTCAAATCCCACAATGGATCCAATCAAGTCTTAATTGATATATTTTTTAGGGTATTCCGGGGCGTCTAGCCTGTCATGGGGTGTCCGGGGGCGTCCTGAGGGTGTTCCGGGCCTGTTACTGGTTTTACGGAGATACCCTTTAAATTACCTTCTTCTTCACCTCCTACTCTTAACTCAATGGTGGCCGACTTTACGACTCCAGGACCCACTCTACAGTCTGAGTTACAGCTGTACTTCGCCTCGTCATCTTTAGTGACGTTATTAATAGTAAGGATAAACTCTATTTTGCACTTGGTGTCCGTCTTCTTTTCTTGTATTTCATACTTTTCATCGCCTTTTATTAGCACTGAACTGTTAAAACGCAAATGCCTCCATTGTAATTCTAGGCTATCTGCACAGCCATCCGGATCAATTTCAACCAAACATATTAAACTGGCGTTGGAAGACACACTTGCAGTCACCATGGGAGAGGAAATATTTGGTTTTTTAGGGGACGGACCTGTAGCAAATAAGGTTGCAAATAAAATAAACGTCAATTGACAATATAATTAATTATTTTTACAGACCAAAACGGCAGATTTCCCTACGCTTTTTTATATACTTCAAGTAGTGAAATCCCTACCCGTTCATATACCCGAACAAGTGGCGGATACAGAGCTTCAGATAAGGGAAGGGGCACAGGCGGCCCAAGCTCAGTGTGTGACTTTAATCATTAACACATGTAGTTTCATATTGCGTAATTTAAAATGGCCGTGAATATAAAGGATTTGTATGGGAATTCAGGTAAAAGATTCAAATCGATAAATACTCGCTAGAATGTTTAATAAAATACAGCTTACCGTATTTACTTTGCTTGTTTTTGTTTGCTGTGTGGTTATTTTTCCGATCCATTGCGATTTAAGCGAAATAACTACACAGCAAACAAAAACAAGCAAAGTAAATACGGTAAGCTGTATTTTATAGAAACATTCTAGCGAGTATTTATCGATTTGAATCTTTTACCTGAATTCCCATACAAATCGTTAATATATTCAAAGCCATTTCAAATTACGCAATATGAAACTACATGTGTTAATGGTTAAACTCACACACTGAGCTTGGGCCGCCCACCCATAGCCACCCATATAGGGAATGCCCGACCCCCTCGGGTCCCCACTCACATTCAAGACTCAGTTCGAATATTACAGGTTCAGGACTTGGCCAGCCAGGAATACTATTTTCTGCAATGCACTCGTATTTCCCTTCATGTTTGTCTTTAGATTTACTTATGCGAAGAAAAGAACGTAGTGTGTCGTTTCCCTCTAGCATCTCTGAAAGAGAAAAACCGTCAGAACCGTTGACGATTCGTTTTGCATCTGGTTTGATCTTCCTCCAAATTATGCGAGGTAGAGGCCATCCTCTGAAAGCACAGCAAACTTCTGTTCGACTGTCTGGTGTATACTCTTTTGGGGAACTTGAACAAGTGCCGCTATCAACGTACGTCACTTTACCTAAAACAGTAAAATACTGATATGGTCATGGCACACGTAAATTCAAGGAGGCTGAGGCGCCCATTTCTCAAGGTCTTACCTCTTCTTGTTTGATGCTTCATAACTTTGGCTGTAGTGCATGAAGCAACACATCTAACTTTGAACTTAATTTTAGAGCCATGCTCTGTTGACATCGCCGCTCCTTAACAACAGGATAATGATGAAATGAAATTTATAAATTGGGAATTTTCTCGAAATATAGCAATAATCTGTTAAAATCCTTTAGTGTCGTAATAAGAAGGTTGAGTATGTCGATCGTCCGGGTTAACGTAGTTTTGAATTAAGGACTGTTGTTGACAGTGACTGACGTTTCGACAACCTGTGCGCTGGCCATCTTCAGAGTGAGTTGTATCACGTCAGTTGATGATATCTAACTCTGGTTATTTACCTGATTGATCAATTAAGTCGCGATGTTATTGATCGTCTGTCGGTTAAGCAGTGATGTTATTAGCTATGAAGACTCGTAAGGTTATTGGTGCGATCAGTCTTTTTGTCATGGTCATATTTCGAGCTTGGGTAAACTGTGGAATTATATGGCCAAATATAGGGTTAAATTTTCATATATTGGAATGATTTTTACTGAGATATTCTGGATTCTTGCAGCTTTGAGATATTTTTCTTAGATGTGCTAGACCATACTGAAAAAAATAAATATAATGCAGCGCATTCATAACATTATATGATTAACTCCCGGACTAAGCCTATGTCCGCGGCGTTTTGAAGGACCCTTTTATTTTTAGATACATTTTAGAGTACTTTTCCCGCGAAAATGGAAGGTCCGCTCCTCTCATGAGCACATTATAAAGATGTGACAAAGAAGAACTTAACGTCATAAGTGTAATTATGATAATATTTTGTTCTATTTATCTAACTGAGGGAGCCCATTCCTTATAAGCCCGGTGGCTTCTCTTGGGCTTCCTCGCCATGAGAGTTTAAGTAATTAGATTTCATTTGATTTGTATAATTTTTTGGCAAACAAAACAATAAAGTCATTAAGGTCAAAAAGGCCATTTTAGGGGTTTTGGTTTTTCTAACTGGTTTGTTAAAATGTACTGGTCAGATGTGGCTCCGGTTTATGGGCTCCTGGTTCTACTCGTGGTTAAACCGGCGTCTAGTTAATGCAATAACACATGCAAACTCAAGAATTAAAGGAGGGCAACATTTTTAACCAACACGCCTTACGTGCAAAATATATGTGGGTGCATTGACATCGCTCATTTCCACCTGCTGAACTGTTTTGCTGTAATACCATGCCATCATTGGTAAGGTTGCGCCAGTTTATTCCTCTTGTCACTCCGCCAGGTTTGATCGAGCAGTTGAGGGTAACATTAGAGTTTGGATCTACTGTAATCTGATTTACAAGACACTCGCTTGACCGGGAGCAAGATTCTCTTATCTCACAGTCGGGCCTGAAGTTATTCGCAGCTGATACATCTGTAGAGTGAAAGAAGGTGGACAATATATAAATGTTCTGTTAGAAAAAATACTTAACTAACTGTATCCAAAATTATTGATTGAGTCCGAGTTATGATGTAAAGAATTATGTAGATAGAGGCTGCCTCGGTGGATAACAGCCTCCGAGATCAGAATAATTCTTCACATCATATGGAAGCCGAATTCCATAATTGTTTTATCATTCATTCAAAATATTTCTAAGTTCTTAACAAGCTTACCTCCTCTCGTAAATTTTCATCAAAAATTTATTTAGTATGTAGTTCGAACGTTTGCGTCTGTGGATGAAATCCTATGGTGTTACCATTTAAAACTTCTTCAGCAGTACTTTCACGTGGCACTATTTATGTGCTTTTTAGTTCAAACTTTGGGTCTGTAAAAGACATTCTAGCTTAATTTTGCACAGTTTTATCGGGGAAGAAAAAAAAAAGACAAAACAAACAAAAAATCTGGTGATTTACCAATAAACAAATATTTATCATTTTATCTCGTCTACTGTCTCTCGAATAACATTATCATTCATTTCCAATAAATTGCCACTAAACATTTTGTCTCCTCATTTTCATGTCGGAGAGTTGTAACAATGAATGCACAGCATGAGTAGTTTTGACTAGTCACATAATACATTAAACACGTACCTTTGATCAAAAGACTAAAAAAAGAAACGAGTACGGTTGATTTTAAATACATTTGCCTCAAACGTCTCCCCATATGCTGTTCAGTGGCCATGTTGCTTGTAGGAATTTTACTTTGCAGGGTCTCACATGTGCACTACTATCCTGACTGAAGAATAAAACAATATAGCAAGTGCATCATGACTTTTATGAATGCTTTTTTCAATAGTTGAAATTGTGTTTCATCCGTAAAGCCTCTTAAAACCCACGCACATTTGCAATTACGGTAATAGCAAACCAACTGTGAATTATTTATGTCAATTTCAGAGCCATATTATATTTTTCATTTACCATTGCAATCGTTCACGGGTGAAGTTGATAGAATTACAACTTTACTCCTAATACGCTCGTGAAATAAGGAGCTTGATATTTTCTGGCGCAACTAAAAAAAAATAAGTCATAGATATTGTCTTGCAAAAACATTCTATTATATCGCAAGATTTGGTGAACTACAAAAACGAAACATTTTCTTTTAAAAGCAGTCGAGTGGGCGATCGATTTGCAAGTTAATGAGTGGCGACGTCTGGACGGACGTGGACAGAAAATACAAATTAATTGGTTGCTTTTAAGTAGCCATCCATCAAAACCCTGCTTGAAACACAGGCTGTTCTTATCCCTGTACTTAAGACCAGCATCGGAAAGCGGAGAAGAGGCCAATAATTAAAGGTGCTTGTTCTCTTTCGTAGTTTCTCATTTTCTCTCCCTGTTCTCCGGCTCTTCTTGAGCATTTTGTGCATGGGTACAGGAACCGAGTAATGACAGAATTGACCTAAAACAGCAATACTCATTTGGCATAGTCCCCCTTTAACTACAACCTTGTCCACCATTTGTCAAGTCTCGCTGGAATGACACTTAGGAAAAGATAATGGCAGTTACTTCCTTAAGCTCCTGTATCAACCAACAAATACTCCAGACTGATCTTCATACATTTCTAAGGATCAAAGTCATTAAAGCATTTTCCCCTGAAGATCATTTTAATGATTCTCATAACCATTCCATTTACCTAGTGATATTGTCAAGGGAAATTTGATGTCGTTTCCTCCCGGGACTAAAGGGGGTAATAGCCAATTTCTATTTCTCTAAAGAGTAACCAAGTTTGTTTTGGATGTAAACAAATATTATCAGGGAGCACCATCTAACCATAATAATTTTTTGGCCCTTTGTTGCAGTCATATTTTGGAACTCATGATCAACTGATGGGAAAAGCTTTTTTTAAAAGATAGCAAGTAGTGTAACATATAGCTTCTTAAATACGAAATGATAAATGCCTTGGCCTCCTGTTAATTTAATTTTTCTCAGTTACCCTTAGGAGAATCCTCTCTCACAGAAAACGGAATATGGCTTTTATGGCCATTATGAAAATCTGAACTGGACTCTGGACTAGTCCAGAGTCCAGTACAGATTTTCCAACTGCTGGCCAGCTGGCCGGCTTTGAATAGAGGGTCAAAGCTTCACGTATACGGCAAAAAGCAAACGTGAGATTCAAGTTAAGAATTTCTCAAAATAGAAAATGAGCAGATAAAAACAGCTCAAAACAATTCTTATTCGAGGAGATACGGTATAATTAAATACAAAATGTGTAATAAATGTCGTCTCCGTCAATTTTGATCAAAATATGAATTTAAAATTAATGAAAATGTGGTCATTGACAAGAGTTTCTTTAATGTAGTAAACCGTATGACGTGGGTTTATAGTTAACATTGGTAGCTTTCACAATTAACGCCCGTGACACACGTCATTGGAGTTATTTAGCAGACAGATCTTGTTTAACTATCCTCTTTAATAGCTTTCTGAGAAGATAAGAAAACGTGACAGGTTAAAAGCACATCTTGCAGAGTTCTAGACGCTGAGTTAAGTGTTTCAAAAAAAAAAAAATTGTTTTCGTATCTGACGAAGTAAGACGGGGGGGGGGGGGGGGGGGGGGGACAAAAGGCAGGGTAAAAGTGTGCCGCCGAAGCCTTCAGGCCCGGACCTGTTTAACCCTGTAAGTCCCAATGGTGACCAACATCAATTTTCTCCAAAACATTACCATACATTGTCAAGAGATAACGTTATGAGAATTAATAAAATGATCACCAAAGAAAAAATGCTTTGATCTTTTATCAAATTCTCTCAACTAATTCTTGAAGGAAATATATGAAGATCGGTTTGGAGAATTTGTTGCTGGATACTGGGGCTTAAAGGGTTAAGACAAAAATCGTTCATTTCACTACCCTATTTAAGGCAAGAGACCTCATACTCATGCCGTTTCGCAAACAGAATAAAGCAATTTTTTAAACCACGACCATGAAATTAGATTTTTTTGGAAAAACATTGTTTGTAACGCAAATGAAGACCATGCCGCTCACCGCTAAAAGACATTCAAAAAGACATCCTGCTCTAGACGCTAAATAGTAAAACTGTACATCATGCTTAAATCCCAAGACTCCGTTCCGAGAAGGATACTCGCTTAAGGAAAATATCGGAGTGCCCTCCCCCCCCCCCCAAATTTAACTCAACACCAAGTGCAATTTAAGGAGCCTCCTGGCGAGGTTGATCTGACAGCCATCAGAGGACACAGAGGCTTTTTACTGGAAGTACCATCCCACGCAGTGATGTTTTCTCCGCGGGCAGCTAATCCGACTTAATCCCATTTAATATGTCCGGCGCTCCTCGAAAGTGCGAAAATTTTCTTGTCGTGTATTAGATTTCAGATGCATATTCTTAATCTTCATTTCGCGCCAGAATAAATTAGTTTGCGCGCAAAGTGCTCCTAAAAAAATCACAAGGTTTGTCCCACTTCGAGTCCACCTTCCAGAGATACGCCGGCTTGGTAGCTGGAATACATTGCCGAGGCGAAGATCTGGCATTTTTTCCTCCTCGTCGTATTTTCTTCACAACAAATGTTTATATTTGTAGTGAGAATGCAGCGCATATCGGTGGATTTTACTTCATGCGGCTTGCTACTTCTGAAAGAAGAGTGCCGGATTTCATCGTTTTGTTCATGTTTATTAGTGTTGGCAAATGTAAGGTAAATGAACCGACCACTGTAAGGTAAGAATTGAAGTTTTAAATTTGTTACTCGGCGAAAAATCGTGGAATGGGAATTCGTGAAACTAATGAGTATTACCTCTGTTACCTAATGACATGCGATGACTCCTCGCTTTTTCGATGCATAACACGGATACAAGCGATAAATTTCTTTCGCAAAGTGAAGTATAATTTACTTAACGAGACCATTTGACCATATTTCTTGTTATATGCTTTATTCATATTTGCTTAGCTTATTCAGGCTCGGCATGCCAGGAGTTTGATGACAATGTTTGTGTGCTATAATTACGCTGATAAGTTTTTGCATTTTTATATTGAAACTCATGAGCCAAACGTTTGTTAACTCTAGCAAAACACTCTTCTATTATGGAGGAACTTTTAACGTCTTTTGGGGCCCTAATATGGTGTCAAATTTTTAGGGGAAACAAAGCTTGATTTTTGGCCAAACAGACTATAGCTTTTTTGTCTTTGAAGAGAGCGCGAGGCAAACGTCCGTGAGTACAGTGTAAACCAGTGATTCTTTAGGTATAACTAACAAAGTTAACGTAGGCTGCACTTTAGGTGGCGCACCCATGGGTGCAGTGTAACCCAGTGATTCTTTAGGTAGAGCCAACAAACATAGGCTGCACTTTAGGTGGCACACCCATGGGTACAGTGTAACCCAGTGATTCTTTAGGCAGAGCTAACAAACATAGGCTGCACTTTAGGTGGCACACCCATGGGTGCAGTGTAACCCACTGATTCTTTAGGCAGAGCTAACAAACATAGGCTGCACTTTAGGTGGCACACCCATGGGTGCAGTGTAACCCACTGATTCTTTAGGCAGAGCTAACAAACATAGGCTGCACTTTAGGTGGCACACCCATGGGTGCAGTGTAACGCAGTGATTCTTTAGGTAGAGCTAACAAACTTAGGCTGCACTTCAGGTGGCACACCCATGGGTGCAGTGTAACCCAGTGATTCTTTAGGTAGAGCTAACAAACATAGGCTGCACTTTAGGTGGCACACCCATGGGTGCAGTGTAACGCAGTGATTCTTTAGGTAGAGCTAACAAACTTAGGCTGCACTTTAGGTGGCACACCCATGGGTGCAGTGTAACCAAGTGATTCTTTAGGTAGAGCTAACAAACATAGGCTGCACTTTAGGTGGCACACCCGTGGGTGCAGTGTAACCAAGTGATTCTTTAGGTAGAGCTAACAAACTTAGGCTGCACTTTAGGTGGCACACCCATGGGTGCAGTGTAACCCACTGATTCTTTAGGCAGAGCTAACAAACATAGGCTGCACTTTAGGTGGCACACCCATGGGTGCAGTGTAACGCAGTGATTCTTTAGGTAGAGCTAACAAACTTAGGCTGCACTTCAGGTGGCACACCCATGGGTGCAGTGTAACCCAGTGATTCTTTAGGTAGAGCTAACAAACATAGGCTGCACTTTAGGTGGCACACCCATGGGTGCAGTGTAACGCAGTGATTCTTTAGGTAGAGCTAACAAACTTAGGCTGCACTTTAGGTGGCACACCCATGGGTGCAGTGTAACCAAGTGATTCTTTAGGTAGAGCTAACAAACATAGGCTGCACTTTAGGTGGCACACCCGTGGGTGCAGTGTAACCAAGTGATTCTTTAGGTAGAGCTAACAAACTTAGGCTGCACTTTAGGTGGCACACCCATGGGTGCAGTGTAACCAAGTGATTCTTTAGGTAGAGCTAACAAACTTAGGCTGCACTTTAGGTGGCACACCCGTGGGTGCAGTGTAACCCAGTGATTCTTTAGGCAGAGTTTACAAACATAGACTATACAGGTGTACATCAGATGGCAACAAGTTTTCCAGTTAAAACTTTGTCATAAAGTGCTACACCATGGCACTTCGACTATTTCATTATCGCGCTTGTTTTGACGCACAATTGATAGTCAGGAGAAGTCGTATTGTCTAAAACCACAGCAAAAGACAAATTTACACACATCACAGCGTTAAGGTAAGGTAATACACGGTATTTCCTTCAGGTACATTTACATTTTCTGTTAGGTTATAAGCGATTAAATCGCATGCAGCGACGAACAAAACGCGAAGCAGTCAGATATTCTAGAACCGTGTTATTTACAGTGCTGTGCATTATTATTGCTTAACTAACTAACTACGCGCTGATGGAAATAAGTTTCGGCCGCTTTAAATTTTGAAACAGTTCACTGGTACTGCATAGTCATAATATATTGGACGGGAAAGTTAGCACGCGAGCAGGGCGATTCTGCTGTGGTTTCTGTAATGTAGAAGATATTACGGCAATGAGGCTCCCGAGGTCCGTTCTGGAAATCACAACTACATGTAGGATGAAATGTATTCTGCGTGCAGACGTCTCCTTTTCCAGGTTAGGTTAAATAAACCGTACCAACGGTTTGTTTGACAAAGCTCCCACGAGACGGTTTCTTGGTGATTTTATTAATTTTTCCGATCCATTTTTTTTCAGCTCTATTTTCGCTGCTTTTGCGATACAAACTAAATTCATTTTTAGTTGTGATGGCATTACACTGCTTAATCATGACGGCTTTGGAAGAAACTGAATGTATTGCGCTTCGCGATTTCTCAAAATCTGTACAACCTAAAAACCTGATTTTTGACCAGATCGAAACAAAACTGACCTCTGAAATGGAAGAAGAAAAGCCTTTTATTTTTGCCGGCTACGGCCCGCCGACGCGATCGTGTCTGTTTTGCTTTCATATGATGACATTTTCCTGACAGAAGGGTGTCGGGAGAAACACCTCGCGCTGATCATACGTGACAAAATCCGTCGCGCCTAAGCTAATTAAGAAATGCTCCTCGAAAGCTCCATACAATTCCTTATAACAAAATTATAAGGAATTGTATGGAGCTCTCCGGGATACTTACAGTGCAAGCCCTTTGTGTCCTCTCATGAGTAAGAAAAGTAATTTTATCAACTAATACTTTAGTAAAAAACAACAGACCTTCAACCGGGTCTATCAAAATAAAATGGGCATTGTTGACTGAAACTGTGTTATTCATGAGGGGACGCAATTCGCCTGAACGGTAAGTGTAAGTATCCCATACAATTTACTGTAACGTTGTTACAGTAAATTGCATGGGACTTTTGGAGCACCTCAGGCGTTATAATCCTTTTCTCATGATACGGATTTGATATTTAATTTCGTCTATGCGATTACCGGTCTATACTTGTCGTCAAGTTGTAATAAATGCGACTCAATTTTCGAGAGAATAATAAGGCTTGTGTTTTAATTTACTGCCGGCTGGTCCTCAGCAGCACGCACTTTGGGGAACGAGACAATTTAAAAAAATATATATATTTTACTCGATAATGACCGTGAAGACTTTAGTTAGAAGAAAATATTATCCTTTCCGCTGCCGTTTTGCGTAAACGAGAGGCGCAATACGGATATATTCAGGTTCTTCCAAAGCTGTCATGACTAAGCTGTAATGCCGTCACAACTAAAATAAATTAAGTTTATATCGCAAAAAAAGGACCTGTTGACCAAAGTAAAATTATTCCTTTCGACGAATGCATTTTTACCGCTTGCTGCGAATTAAGCCGCGAAAATAAAAATGAAAAACAAAACCGGATCGAAAAAATAAATGGAATCACTAAAAAACAGTCTTGGAGAGTCGTAGAGATTTTATTAGATAAGCTTCGAAAATTGTATTTGAATACAACGGTCTTCTAGAAATTTTTAGCCTTCCTCAAGCTATAGAAAATTCTAGGCAATTTTCGCTTCTCCGAACAGATATTTCAGAGAAAACAGTCGTTGGGTGCCCCCGAACTGAATACAAGTTCGCTGTTCCAAAACCCGAACCGAATTTTATAAAAGAAGCCTTTTTCATAGCGGAAATGTGTTGTGGAACAGCTTGGCTTTGGAGGTGCGGCAATTGACATCCCTTTAAGCAAGGAAAATTAAAAGACCTCGGTTACACTGCACTCATGGGTGCGCCACCTAAAGTGCAGCCTATTTTTTTGTTAGCTTTACCTAGAGAATCACTTGATACACTGTACTCATGGGTGCGCCACCTAAAGTACAGCCTATGTTTGTTCGCTGTAACTACCGCATCACTGGGTTATACTGCACTCATGGGTGCACCACCTAAAGTGCAGCCTATATCTGATATTTGTAAGCTCTACCAACGAAATAACAATAACCATATTGGGCCCCGAAAGACGTTAGAAGTTTCTCCATAATAGAAGAGGTTTTTGCCAGGGTTAAGCAAGTTTGGCTTTCATGAGGTTTCAATACAAAGGTGCAAGAAATTATCAGTATAATTATAGCACCCCGACTTTGTCATCTAACTCCTCGCACGTAGCCGGAATAAGCCAAGTAATGAAGCATATAACGAAAAATCGTCCTCAAATGTCTCGATAACTAAATTATACTTAACTTTGCGAAAAAAAGGGTTTGTATCAGTGTTATCCATCGAAAAAGCGAGGAGTCATGGCATGACATTAGGTATAACTACTATTTTTCGCCGGGAAACAAAATTTAAAACTTCAATTCTTACCTTACAGTATTTACCTTGCATTCGACAACAAAATTAAGGCGTACAAAGGGAGGAAATCCGGCACTCTTCTCAGTTTCATAGTAACAAGCCGCACGAAGACGCATGAAGTAAAATCCACCGATATACACTGCATTCTCACTACAAATATATAAACAAATGTCGTGGGGAAAGAACGACGAGGAGGAAAATATGCCAGATCTTTGCCTCGGCAATGTATTCCAACTACCACGCCGGCGTATCTCCAGAAGGTGGAATCGAAGAGGGACAAACCTTGTGAATTTTTTAGAAGCCCTTTGTGAGCAAACCAATTTATTCTTGCGCGAAATGAAGATTTTAATGTGCTTTTTAAATGTAAACTGAAATCTAATTCTCGGTTTTCACTCACGTGTGAAAGCAGAAATACAAATGGAAACCTTTTAATACAGAAAGTCTAGAATCTGAGAAATGAAAGAAGATAAATGTAAAAAAGGCCTTACCAAGAATCAGGTATATGCAATAGTTCATAGGCGAGATAGTCGGAAAAACGTTTTACACAAATTTATAGAGCTTTGTATGGAGACGCCATGATTGTGTCCCTTTGAGGGACACAAATAAGGCCGCCGGAAACCAACAGAAACATCTGTTTTTGAGTTTCCTACTTATGCGTGAATTCTTCGCTTGAGGAACTCGTAAAGATTAAAGCAATATTTATTTTAAGACAAGGAACTTTTAGATAGCAAAATCTCCAAAAATCCGTAATGTTTTTAACCCACATAAGAGCTTTCCCAGCCGCCAGCTAAATGCCGCGTTACGCAAAAGCCTGGAAATTCAAGCGTCCTGTATCGCAAAACAAAGAACCCTTTTGAACCGAAAATTTGTTTGTATAAAGGTTTTCAGGGCGGTGCTCTAATATCACATGGAAGTAGAAACTCAGAAGAAGCGATAGTTTCTTAGTTTGAATTTTGGTGACGTCATGTGAAAACCAGGATTTTTCGCACTTTCGAGTAGCGCGACATTATAAAATGGAATAAAAAGTTAATCCAAGTTTTTGAGCAGTACAAATGAAAACATTAAATTTAGTAGAGACAATTTGAAAATGTTGATATTTTGCACTGAAAATTGAACTAAGCAAGTTGCCTAACGGCGGCCTGCGGGCAAAAGAGGGATTTGCTTATATTGCCCTAAAACGCAAGGGAACCTAGTTCAGTACACGAAGTAACAAGTCAACTCATTTAACTGGAACAACAAGTTTCTCTGTGTTAATAAGAAATCTGTTTACCGAAGAAATATTGCTGATCAAGGCTTTTGTAAAATCTGGGCCTTTTTGTCGGTTGATGATGAACAACTTAGCCCTGCATAAAATTTTCCCATTATGAGTGTAATTCAGTTCCAATCCAGCATCATGGCGTTTGGTAATTCGAACAGCTAATATTGCACCAGTGATTTCTCCTCTGTCGAATACACGAGCTATTTTGATAAATGATATCTTAATTCCAATTCTTGATGCTTCTTCAGAGTGCATCTATCGGTCTTTTCTGGCGAAAAAACAAACCACACTTACCGCTGAATAGAAGCTATCTGCAAAGTATCATCATTTAACTATTGACTGGAAAAGAGTTTACTAACTATCTTTCTGTACAACATTAGAAACAAAACTTGGGGAATTTTCGTTCAAAATATTAAACGGTATCGTATTTACGAATGAAAAACATTTTCGTTTTGACATGGCTCCTAAATCAGATAAATGTGTTTCTGCATGCCAAACTGAGGTTGAATCCATTGCGTATTTACTTTTTCCTGCAAAATATCCTCTGACTTTTGGAAACACGTCTTGTCATGGGTGCTGCGCGACAACAATATTATTGTTGAGAATTTAAAAGAAACGGATGTAATCTTCGGTAAATTTGATGTTGGAGATGATTTCCTGCTAGTGAATCATATTTTATTGCTTGGGAAGTACTATATTTGTTCACAAAAATGTCATGATCAGACGGGTATGCCCCCCTTCAGGGGTTCATTGCTAGGACTAGGCGCATATACCACATTGAGCTTTATATTATTATAGGAAAAGAGGCACATTAAGAAAACATCTTTGTAACTGGTAAAGGTTAATCAATATAATGTAACCTCATTTACAATTGAATATTGTACATAAATACTAAAATAAGTACTTTCTATCAACTTAGATGTTGGTCTGATGAAATAGTTTTCTTTTTCTCTTTTTGTTTTGTTTTGTTTGTTTGTTTGTTTTTTCGTTTTTATAGTAAGTGTACTCTGTAAAATGAAAATTTTAAATAAAAATTAATAAGTTAAAAAATATATACTGTATTGCACTAAAAGAGAGTCATCCGTCATTATGCTATTTGGCGTCTGTCTTTTTTGCAAATGTAAAATACAAATTCAACCGAACTTTTTAATGAGCCAGTTTAAACAGGATTCCGGCGTATTGAATATATCGTTTTAAATTTATTATATAACAATAAATGAATGAGGCTGAGTATCATGAAGAATTATGGAGATCGAGGAGGGTGTTATCCGTCGAGGCCGTAAGCCGAGGCGGATAGCACCCTCCGAGATATCCATAATTCGTCACATGACACGAAAGCCAAATTCAATAATTGTTTTATTATTCATTCAAAATAATTTTCGCTTTAAAAACATAGCTAAAACATGCTTACTTCCAACAGTCACGCTCATGACCTAGTGGTCGTTCGAGACAAGAATAAAGTAAACTTAGTGAGTTTTCTCGAAACGCTAAAAGAAATTACCTGGTCCTCCCTTAATGGTTATCATGACCCCAAAAACGCGTACAACAGCTTTATAAAGAAGTATTCTGAGAGTTATAATGTGTGCTTCCCTGTAAAAAAAAATAACTAAAAACCAGTCCAGTGTAAATAAGCCGTGGTTATCCTATGCGCTTATCAAGTGTATTAAGAAAAAAAGTAGGCTTTATAAAAGATATCTGCAAAATCCAACAATGGATCGTCAATTAGTTTACAAAAGTTATAAAAACAAATTAAATCGATCATTCTCTGCGGATAGCACAACGTCTATACTACGAGAAGAAATTGAATAACGTTCAATCGATACTCGTGCTACTTGGAAAGTTTTAAATGAAATTCTAAACAGAAGCAAAAGAAATCCCAATAGATGCTCAACATTTGAAGCTAATGATCGTGAAATTACTGATCCTGTCGAAATTGCCCACAAGTTTTGTAGTTATTTTTAAAGCATCGGTCCTAATTTAGTAAGGGGTATAAAGTCTTCAGCTTCACACCGTACTTTTCTTAATGGTTCCTTTACACAGTCAATATTCTTCAACCCTACCACCCAAGATGAGATCACTGAAATTGCGAAAACTTTTCTTCTAGGCAAAGAAGCTGACTCCGACCACATTCCAATGACAAACATTAAGAAGTCCATCCTACTTGTTTCTGAACCACTCACCTATATCATAAACTTGTCCATCCAGCATGGTATTGTTCCCGATGAAATGAAAATCGCTCGCGTGATACCTATTTTTAAATCTGATGATCAGTCGCTTTTCACCAACTACCGACCTATCTCGGTACTTCCCAGCTTTTCAAAATTCTTTGAGAGAAGTATCTACGATCGTTTAATGCAATACCTGATGAATTTCAACATCCTTTGTAGTAACCAATACGGCTTCAGGAAAAATCATTCCACTGCACTCGTTCTAATCGACTTACATGACAAGATCTCCACGGCCTTTGACCGAGGTGAATTTTCCGTAGGTATTTTTCTTGACCTCTCAAAAGCCTTCGACACTGTAAATCATGTCATCCTTTTTGATAAACTCGAACAATACGGTATTCGTGGCTTAGCGCTGGACTGGATAAGAAGTTACTTTTCAAACAGAAAGCAATATGTTGAATATAATGGCCACCTTCCGTTAAGAAATGAACTCTCTTGTTGGGTCCCTCTGGGTTCTATCCTCAGACTTCTATTTTTCTTACTGTACATTAACGACATCAACAATGTTTCTAATCTATTAAATCTGATATTGTTCGCTGACGATACCAATGTTTTCATGTCACATAAAGATCCGAACTATCTTTCAGTTATGTTGAACTCGGACATAGACAAACTGCCATTCTGGTTTAAGGCAAACAAGCTTTCTCTAAATCTTAAAAAGACTAAATTTATGGTCTTCTAAACCAAGACAAAGCGCAATATTCAAAAAAGTATAGATAATCAAAATATTGTTAAAGTGAAGGAGACAAATTTTCTAGGAGTAATTGGAAGTCGGAAATATCACATGTTGCAAATAAAGTTGCGAATTCAATCAGTATAAAATCTAGATGCAGCTTCTTTCTTCCTAAATCGTCTCTACGTATGCTCTACTATTCCTTAATTTATCCCTATTTTTACTACTGCAATATAGTTTGGGCTTTAACCAAACCAATATCCGCCGCCTTGTTATCCTGCAAAAGCGCATTATTAGAATTATTAATAAATCACATTTAAATGCTCATACAGACCCCATCTTTAAGGACCTTGGTATACTAAAATTTAATGATATCCATTTGCTTCAACTGAGCCAATTTATGTATTCTTGCAAAAATTCATTCTTACCTCCAAGGTTTAATAACAATTTCTCTCAAAGCAATCAATTCCACTCAATACACAAGAAATTCCCAGGCCTACCGTCTACCGTATCGTCGTACAAACACTAATACGTTCTCGCCCTTTCTTCAAGTGCCTAAGTTTTTAAATTCACTTGGCAAGGTCATCAACTCTCAATTTCTTTCCTCTTTTAAGAAAAAACTAAAGATTAACTCATTGAGTAAATGTAAAAACAGTTCATAAATGTTTCCATCTTCGTCTCTTGCTTCCACTTTTCACCATCTTTTCTTTAATTGATGTTAAACAGCTCTAGCCCATAGCTCGAGGAGGCCTAACCTCTCATAAGCTTTTATAGTTTTTGTTAGGTCTCTTCGCCACTTCTTTTTTTCTCTTTTCTTTTATTTTTTTTTAATTATTGTGTGGCAAATAAAATAAGATAAATAAAATAAAATAGATGTTAAGTTTATCTTCGATCTGCACATTTAGCGTTGGTAAGCTCCGCAAATATTCTCCAAATAGCAGATGTCGCCCTTCGAGTTGTCTTCTTGCTGTTCTTGCCATGTTTTTAGCCATTATTTCGCCTAGTTCTTACTCATGAAACGAGTGAAATGTTGGCCATTTTTGTTTTAACAACTAAAACAACTCAACCTTGTCCCCAGATCTTCTCGGTTAACGGTGCATTTACCTGCAAGGAAGCTGCACTTTTGACGTCATCGGTTGATTAATCACAAAATTCTTCCAAATTTGGTTATCAGTAGCTGGTTATGGTGAATTATGAGTGTGCTTTCAGAGCCAATCAGAAACTAAGGTAATAAGGTGATTATCACATGGCTTTCTTTCTGTAAAAAGCAAACAAACAAACAGACAAAACAAACTAAAGAAATAGACGTTCGCCCAAAAGTTCTTTTTGCTGACGATAACACTCACAGATTTTCGAGCAAAAGAAAGGCTGTTTGCAGTCTACTCCCTTTCAAATTCTGTCATGCAGACATGGATTTTTTCCAAACTTGAGATGTAAGCTGGAGTCAATAAATCTTTTACAAGGGTAATTTACAAGTGTAGCTATTGTTTTCAGACTCTAAAGTCTATGCTAATGGCTATACTTGTTAATTTAAGCTAATTTACACTCGTAAAAGCTTCATTAAACTGACCCCTGGTGACCGACCATTCACAAACTCAAAAGTTTTGGGGTTGCTGGCCTGGTTGCCTGCGTTGGGTTGCAAAAAACATCTTAAGATTAAGGGAACTCGTAACTATAATTTCAAAACAATAGGTTATTGTTTCAGAACAAAACTTAAGAGCCCTCTTATCTTAAGAAGGTTTAATGCAACCTAGCCCTGGTGTCTATGTTGGAGACCTTCTGGATCCTGAGCTGGTGGTACAAGCGAAGACAAAATAATTAAATTAGATACGAGTAAAGTGACAAAATGTCTCTCGATTTTCTGCCGCAGATTTTACATTGCAGATGTGAGGTTAAGAGAAAACAACGACTGTTCCTTTCCTGTATTTTATCGCGACTTTTTTATCAGCATATCCATTTTACAAATTACAAATTTCAATGATCTACAAACAGCCTAACAATCGATTAAGTGATTAATTTCTTACAGCGAGGAAAAACAACTGACATTTTTACTTCAGTATAATCGTTACGTTAAATTCTAATCCTTGCCTCTTTCATTACAAATGTTTAGTCATTTTCTACTGCTTTACATGATTATTCTCTCTTGCAGAAGTGAAAGCAAACTCGGCTGTTCTACTGAAAAAACGGTTGTGATTGAATCATCTCTTTATGACTTTGCTGTCCACGGAAACCCAGACGCAGCTTTATCTGACGAAGGATTTTCATGGGCTAAAGTTTGCAGCTAACCTTCAACATGTGCTATTTTTTCGAATTTTTCAGGTGAGCAGGAGGCGGTCGTGGAGCGTGCGCAGCCTTCCCCTTCGCCCATGTCTCGCGCTGAAACGTGTTGATCATTCACCTGAAAGCTGTTGAACTACGGTTTTCTTTCAAATTATGCTGTTGCTTCTAGTGAACAAATAAAGTAGTCCCGTTATAAACTTTGAGTAAAATGTAGTGACGTTATTAGCTCCATGTAGTTTACAGGCACTTAATATACATGCAGAATCAATGTTTAATTTAATGAAATCAAAACTGACAGGAAATAAACTAGTCTCGATAACCATGAAAGCCGACGCCCGTTTTCCTTCGCTCCCACCAAGTTAGTTTCAGCTTGTTATGAGAAGAATACGATTGGGACTTCCCCAAGTGGCTGGAAATCGAGCCTAGAGATACACATGAAATCATCATTTACAGTCAATGTTGATTCTACCAAGAAACGACAAACCAGCTAACGGTCAGAGCGAGATTCAAACGCACTCGTCTGTCGTGAATGAAACTTTGAAAGCAAGCTGGCAATTCTTGTGAGAGCTGTTCGTACAGATTTCTCATGGCGCTATTCATCATACTGTGAAACGATACTTTAGATTTTATTCAAAGCCTGTGGACTAAACTGCTATAGACTGAGGCCATATAAATGAAAGACTACTGAGCAGCACCTATTCAATTCTTAATCTTCAAGATTATCTATGACTCTTAAGTCTCCAGTGGGTAAAATCGTAAAGTGTTTACATTCTAATGAAAGCTACGGACTAGTACTTTCCTACGGTGCTATTCAATTGCTGCATCGATGCGAAGTAAAAAGGTGAGAGCTTTTATTTATTTTTTGCAGTTGTCTGATGTTAGTGGTGGACAGCTTCCTTTCTTTTTTTTGTTTATTATTACTTTTTGAGTCTCCGCACACATCTTAGTTCCAAAGTGCAACTACATAAACATAACTGAACGCTTTTGAACACATTCGGAAACAACTGACTCATAAGCTGCTTCGATTCTGAATTTTCTCCTGTCTTCTGTTGCAACAGATGGCAAGGATGGACATGGATTGAAAGCTTAAACAGTTAAAACCAACATTTTTAAGTTTTGAAGCTCTGCCTACAAAAATCGTTAAAAAATATTATGGTTATTGCTCCCTGATAAAATTTGTGTTTAATTTTATATGTAACTGAGCATTTTGTGAGGCATTAAGTAATGATCTCAGCCAAGTTTCCTAGTGACAAAGCCCCTTTTAGTGATTTCCTTTGCTTTATAAATGACTGGATGTCATCAAGCGAGAATGATCTAGCTCATTCTCTCTTGAAGTCATCCTACGCCAAGCGCGGTGACCTGTGCCAAACTTTTTACTGATAAAGTGATAAGCCGTAAACAGGATCAAAAACAAGGCCAGTCCAGACGTTAAAATCGCAATCGCGAGAATCCACTTGTCAGCTGACTTGCTATTACCCTTGCCGGTTGCTGCTGCTCCTGTATCTGCTGGTGCTACTCGAAAGAAATTAGAAATCCAGACTTAGTTAAAAGTGAGTATTAAACAAATGAGTGAATGTTTGGGTGATGCTCGATATACCAAGTCAATATATGCACTATTGTCTCGTTGTATTGTGTGAAGTCTATTCTGTTACTGTGTAAGGGATAAGGATCATTGTTGTGTTCTTTGTGACGTAACTCGAGATTTGCTATTCGCTAGGTATATAGAGTGCACTAGCCGAATGTTTATCAGTACCTATCCTTAATCTTTCTCGCTAGCCTGCACCAAAGACTTGCTATTCGCTGGGTATATCGTGCACCAGCCGAATGTTTATCAGTACCGAGCCTTAATCTATCTAGCTAGCCTGCGCCAAAGACGGAACTAAACTTCTAACAAGGGTTAGATTATTTACCAGTCAATTCCAAAACCTCCCACTCCCCGGGCATACCCCGGGCATTTTTCCGTACAGTGGGGAATTTTACCCAAAATGAGGCACGACCTGTCGGGCATTGACTTTTGTGTCAAAATGTTGGTCAGCGTTTCGTTCAGCGTGTAAATCACGTTCAAGGATTATTGACGTCTTTGCTCCTATATTCGCTGTTTTGTTGGAGCATTTGAGAGCCTTTGAAGCTACGTGCAAACGCACGCAACATTGTTGGAGCAACATTGTTGGCCAACAACTCCCAACATTGCGTCCGTTTGCACGTAGCTTGAAAGAGCCCGTTTAATGTGGGCTTTCTGAAATGAACAATGTTATTGGAATGAACGAATTTCCGTTAGACAGTTTTCCTAGACTTGAGATATTTCTGTTGTGTTTAGGGGGAAATTTAGATTTGAATAAACGGTTTGACGCATGGGGAAAATTTTTGACCATGAATAGTCGCTTATGGAGTGAGGGATTTGACACTTTTTGAAGCGCCAGCCGCTGGGGTATTTGACCATCTAAACTGCCAACATACCGGGGAATTTAGCCAAAACCTTTCAAAAAAAGTCAGATTCCCAGGGGTCTGCGCGGGGGTATGGGCAGTTTTGTTATTGACTGGCTGGTGCATTATGTCTGCGACCTGACGCAGGCTAACAGGGAGCTTAAAAACCTGGTTTCCATATGATCGCTACGATCGCTACGCTCGCTCTGGTTGCTGCGATCGCTGAGAAAAAAAAAAGTTCAGCTATCGCAGTGATCATAGCGATCATACGGAAACCTGACTTTTCAGAGTTCGCAGCACCGACGATCGCTGAGATAGAACCACACTTTCATGAAGTTTAACATGTAAAATCCCTACCCTTCATGATCGATCTAATTCCTGAAAAAAGTACCCCTTTTTGAGGCCCCATTATATGCCATTATAAGGAGGATCCCCCGAGATTAGGCCTTTCCCAGTTGTGCTCGTAAAATGCTGGAAAGTTCCTCACTGGAATGCCAAAAAGTTGCTACCTAAATTTCAAAAGTTGCCACCTAAATTTCTTGATATTTTTATGTCAACGTTAATTAAAAGCTTTATTTTTCACACTTCACAATAATGGCTAACATCAGTCAATAAAAAATAAAATCAAAAAATTTTAAACAAATTTAAAAAAAAAAATTAAAAAAAGAAATTAAAAACATTGAAGTTTTCTATGAAATCGTTGACTTTTTCGTGTTTGATATGTGCTTTAAACCGCGAGGGGCCACTAAACCTATATTTTGCTCAAAAGTTGCTCAGAAAGGCAAAATTTGCCAAAAGTTGCCGAGCACAATCGGGAAAGGCCTACCACAGGTAACCCAGGCTCTGTAATAGTACCACAGTATGGTTCAAGTAAAACTACAATGGTTGTACGGGGTAAAAAGGCGATTCTAAAATTTCTAGAAAATACTAAATAAAGATCAATGAAACTTACTCTGCAGTTAGCCATGTTGTTGTCCTTAATGCTCCAACGACGTTTCGTGATAATTTGTTCAAATTTACTCTATATACAATAATAATATACAAGGTAGGAAACACGAGATGTCATCTTCGCCGCCATGCTCCCTTTCAACACAACTTTTTCCCCGAAATTCGAACTCCAACGGAAATAAACATGCCAGGATCATAGAAATAGAATAGCAGCAGATATAGAAACCAATAAACCTTTCCCAGATAGAGAAACGAATCCCACAGACTTTGACAAACTCGAAGGATATAATCCGAAAAGACCGAGAAAATGCTCGCCGAGGTAGCCGGGCCAGATCAACGCGCGGCCAAGAAAATGAGGTCTGGGCACTGTACAAAAAAATCCATCCAGGGAGTCCTGGGGTGACCTTTCTGGGGACCGATACACCATTTGCCCAAAGCCATCCTCCCCTGCTGGAAAAATACTTGATAGAAGGCAATTGTTCTTCCTAGCCAATCACAATTCGCCAGAGCAAATTCGGCACACGCGCCTAAATTTTGCCATCATATTTAGCCGTGAAAGTCTTCTTTAGGGTTGCACGCGAAAAAATATAAAAATATATATTTGATATGTATATTTTTAATTCGTTTTATTTAGTCCATTCATATAATCCAAGTTTTCTCATTTGTCCGTGTTTTAACATGGCCTCTTTCAGATGCGGAGTTTCCCCCCCCCCGCCCCCACCGCCCCCGCACCCTGGAATTTCACTGGAACCGTACTGTGGTACTATCACAGAGCCTGGGTTACCTGTGGGCCTACCCGGAATTAATACACTATATTTTGTGAAAATGTGTCTTTAGCCTGGAGCACGATGCAACTCGTTGGTAATTACGGGTGTCAGTAAACCGCGGGGTCGGGGCCGGGGTCGGGGGGTCTATCTTCTTTTTAAAGAATGTTGTTTTAGGGTTAGGGTTAGGGTTCGGGTTGACACGAATCCTAACCCTAACATAACCCTAACACTAAGCCTAAAACAGTATTCTTTAAAAAAAGAGATAGACCCCGACCTCGGCCCCTGCCGCGACCCCGCGTTTTACTGACACACGGTAATTACTTTTGAATTGCCATAACAGTCCAGCGACTCAGGGGCCGACTCAGGGTGGTTCTGTTTTCTTCCACTGCTTCGTATGATTTGAAAAGCGATAAGATCTGGATACTATTTTCAGATTTGGTTGGTAATTCAGAGGCAGATCCGGGGGCGGGGCCCGGGGGGCCCGGGCCTCCCCGTTTTTTTAGGACCAAACTGAGGCCTGAAAGGGCGAAAAAAAAAACTAAGACCGCCCCCCCCCCTTATGTAAGGGTCTGGATGACCGCCCCCCCCCTTATCTGAAGGTCTGGATTCGCCACTGCAATCAGTCCCATTGCAACACTATACTTAGTGACCAACCCTTAACATCACTGACCTGTTGAAGTTGAGTTTGAAGTCTTTTGTGACGATGGTGTCGAAGAACCTGCAAATAAGGTTGGTAAAGGGGAGACCTCCTCAACATATTACTTTCATTGATACAAAAAAAGGAAATTTCAAATGAAAAGAGAAACAAATACGATTACTAATATAGGTAAACATATGAGTTACGGTTTTGGTTCTTATATACCTGTATATGCGGGTGTTTAATGTAGTTGACACTACAACGTCCCTTTTTCTTTTTTTTTTGGTCAGTTGTATTCTTTGCCTTTGTATGACTCTTGTGTAGCTCCTTGAAATTTACAGATTCATATTGATGTTTTATTGGGGAGATAAAAACAGAAAATGCAAGATTCCATGCACTGATTCAAGTCGATTTACGCTCCTTGATCAAAACACTCACACTTTCAAGAATTCTTTTAACTATAAGGAAAGATTTTATTAGAAGGTGTAACTTCCTTTATTCCTCTTGCACGTTTCACATGCATTTCATTTTAACAGCCGGAGAAAGAATTTGGAAATGAATAGGGAAATTTGTAAAGAGAAATACGACAGCACAGAAATGAATTGTAGGCAAATTTCTTTAATTGTGCATCGTTCTGCTAATAAGCTGGCTTGATTCAAGCGTTCACTTAATGCAACTTGGTTGTTTTTAGACTGAGCCTCTCAATAATTTCCCCACAGTGATTTGTGTCTGTAAAATCGTTTCCAATCGAAGATTTACTTGTATCGATTGCATTAGGATGAGTTTCATGTAGTGAGGGAGCGCTAATCCAAAAGAAGATTTGTGAATGATAAACATGTGTCTGGCAAGCCCTCCAATTGCTTATACACTGTTATTCGCCTCTCAATGTTTTCTCTTTCGTGGTCTGAGTTTATGACGCTTGTTTAAGAGAACAAAATGAGACAAAGAAATGTAAATTGCATTTTTTAATAGCTTCAAAACAGCTGCTTCACAGAATGTCACTGAACCGACGAAACGCAAAACAGTAGAAGTATAAAGGTGCAGTAAATGTCACAAAATCAACCCAAGCAGTCCCTTCGGGCATTTTCTGTTTTACGCAATCCCTAACCATTTCGTACTTGAGGGAGTTCAGGGGTGAAACGTCATAATTACCCAACGATTCCATGCGGTCCCTGTTTTTAACAAATCGAGTGTTTTTTCTAGCATTCTTGCTGCATATTTCCGATTGTAAGTAATATGATCAACATATTTCTAACACCGATTTGATATCAAATGTAATCTGTTTTACAGGTGCTTCGCCGATAACAGTGCGAAAAATCTCAACCCGTGAGAGCCCCCGAGTTCGAATAACTTTGACTCGCAATTAGGCTTGATTACCAGCCGCTGTTTGGGAAATAAGCCCCCAAAAAGTCCCTTCTCGGGGAGGAACATTAGAGCAGACCCAAGAGTGGGCGTTAATAGAACAAACTCGCAGTTATTCCAAGAAAATGCATATACTGATGTCGTGCTGACCTGTTTCGCCGACGCGTCTGCTGGCATAGTTCTATTTGCTGACCCGTAAACATTGCATGCCTTGAAGAAAAACATGAATTCAAGGAACTGTTGGATGCCATCAGCACAGCAAAGGAAGGTAAAGCCCTTGGAAGGTATGGTATACCTGCGGAAATCCCGAAACATACATGGCGGTATGAAACTCGCCACAAGGATTTTCTCAGGCGTGAGAAATTCTGTTCCAAAGCCTGGTTCAAACAAGAACACACAACAGCCAATTTTCCATGTGCTCAGGGAACTTTTTACTTGACTAGTATCAGTCCCCAACGCAGGGGTATCACCTGGCGCTTACAAAGAGCTCCGGATCCTCAGCTCCTTTCTTTAGGACTATGGTTGGTCAGCGACGTTCAATGGACACAGTCCTTTTATTGGGTGGATAAGCATCTGGCCACTTATACTCACTTGCACAACGCGTACCTGTCCATCCTGATGCGGAAAAACTACCACCGACCGATTGGAGCACTTTGATCGACAACAAACACGACATCCCCAACGTTGAGGTTGTCCGTCGCCTCCCTCCATTTCCTTTGGGTATTAAGTGTTGCGAGAAATTCTTCTCTCCGGTGCCTCCAGAACAGCTTTACCAGGTAAAGAATCAGTATCCAACGGCTCCTGAGATCAAAGAGGGTCTCAATGGGATGGTGGCTTTTACGGTTATCGTCTAAAATTTTGGCTCTTTTACGGCTGTCAGTTAATTTTTTCAGTTACAGTTAACAAAAAAGTTAACATTAATTTCTTTTGTTTCAAAGAGTAAAATATTAATAAACCTGGTTTTTTCTATCTTTAAAGCAAAATTAAGGTCTTGGAATTGTTGTTTATCGACAATGTGTTCTACGAACAGTGACATCTCTGCGTGTTGTTTCACTAGTATTTCGAGGACACGACCTCACAAATCACAAACAATAATCCCCAGCAAGAAGCCAGATTTTCGCCATGGAAAAAACTTGGTTCTTCGAGAGAGCGGCGGAAATGGAGCCTAGGTCTTTGTCAACACCTAAAGTCAAAGTAGCCGTGAAATTAAAAAAAACGAGACCATAAGTGAGCTTAGCACCTTCCTTAAAATTAACAAATCTAGGGAACAATTTCTTTTACGGTTAACTCTTTTTTACCCTATTTACGGCTAACGATTAAAATTTTTCAATTTTTACGGCTATCGACTAAATTTTTGGCCGTTTTACGCCTATCGGTTAACGCCATTGAGGCCCTCATCAAACGCCAATTCATTGAGGTTCTAGGTGTACGTCTGACTAATGTCCAATACTCAGTTGGCGCCAAAAGTCTCGTAAGTCTCTTCACTATATGGGGTTAGGCGTCTGATCAATCTTTGATGCTCTGTTGGCGACAAAAGTCTTGTACATGTCTTCACTGTCGAGGGTTAGGCGTCTGATAAATCTTTGTTAGTAAAATCCAGCTAGTGGTCTATTATCAATGTTGCGTTCTGTTTGGTTGAGCTACTACTAGGCTATATGTTATAGCCCACTAGTAGCGAAAGGCGCCGGCTTTTTGGCGCAAAAAAGGATTAAGTCTAGCTTTAACTAGCTAAAGTTGTTTTGTCTCGATATTTTTTTACCAACTAGTTGGATTTTACTAAAACAATTATTCCTCTCGCCCTCATGGGCAATTGATTCAGAGCCCATTCGGGATCGAGGAATAATTGTTAAATATTTTGCTGGCGACGGAAGTCCAAGACCTCCTTGAATGAGTCTGGATCCAGAAAAAGCCGACACCCTTACTATCTGTTCAGAGTGTACAGCTCACGAAGGGAAGCTCTAACAACTCTTGCACATTTCTTTCTTGCCAAGAGCTCTAACCTGCTTCCCTTCTTCTTCTTGAGCTGCATCTTCATATTTGTGCCCAACGTAAGGTACATCTGCATATGCCAACAGTTACGCGTCTACCATTGTATGAATGGATGTGTAACAACAATTTTCTCAGCAATGCGATAGCACCTTGAAAACTGTTCTCTAAACAAATTTTGGTAATTCACTGGACCATTCTTGATACGTCTGCTTTAAGTCATCCTCAGTTTTAAACCCAGTAACCATGTTCCCCAGCTAGATATCCATCCTTCCTGGGTAAAAAAGTATAGAAAATTTCTTTATGAACCTTCGCTTGGTATAGACAACATCCTGCAAGGGATTCAACTTGAAGTTTAACACATCCGTCTCTGCATCTTATTGCTTTCCTTATGCTTTCATGCAAGGTAGTTCTAGTCTGTTACTATACCTAGACCACATTTTGAAGCCTGCCTTGCCAAGTGGCTCCCTAAGCTATTCTCGAGCTTTAATCGCTTCATCGTTAGTGCTCAATGAAGTCATATGTCACCCACGTACACCTGTACTAGGATTATGGCTATTGTTAGCGGGTGGTCATTTCTGTTATCTTCCGCATGTTGTCGCACAACGTACTGGGCAAGATAAAGTGAGACGCGGTCATCGAACATCAAGCTCATTGCTTCATAGACTTCTGCAAGTCTAGAGAGGTGTAACCTCCACCCCCACAGGAAGGGGTGGTACCCTCTGTCTTTCCTTGCCATGGTAACTTGTGAGAAAATTTCCGTCAGATCTGCTACAAGGGCCACAAGATAACTGCGGAAACGCAATAGCGCATAAAAAAACATCTTGCTCAGCTTTGGTCCAGCCAACATGCAATTATGGCTCATTCCTCCGTATATGGTTACTGAATAGTAGACTATCTTCACTTTCGTAGTTTCTTTGTCTTCTCTCACTACATGAAAATGAGGTGGGTACCAACTGGATGTAATTCGGATGTAACCCTTGGATTCATTCTTTTATACCTTGGCTTCTAACACCAGGCAGTATTTCTCAGCAACCTCCAGCCTTGGCTGAAGGTGTTTCTCAAGAGATAAGTCGGTCTTGAGCAGTCTTTCTCTTTGAACGCAACGGCGTATCATCGTCCTTCCATGGAATTGCCACTTCAGAATCCCTCAAAACAACGCCTTGATTGTGCCTCTTTGCGCGCAGCAAGCACCTCCTCCGCTGTCAAGCGCTTGTTTTGATCAGCAATTCCCACAACGTCTCCGTCCCACATCTTCTGCATTAGCTCATCGGTCCTCATTTCTGGAGTAAAGGTCGCATTGTATATGTGTAAACATGGCAAGCCTCATGACACCCGTTTGCTTCATACGAGACATTTCCAACCATTGTCTATGCGAGTGGTTTTCTTTACCCTTACAGGCTCCCCCAGATGTCCTTTGTGATACTCAAGTGGTAAAATGAGTTCCTCATAATGATCACTTCTAAATCAACTTCTATATGTTGAACTGGCTTCATGATCTCCAGGTCGCGATTAGGATCTAATTTCTTGCATTGACGGACCAATCAATTGCTTTCATTTCACAAATTTCCACAAAAAATAATAGCTTCCTGTTGCTCCAATTCATACCCTCAAGGCTGGCGGGCAGTTACAGTTTTGCTATCCGTTACATTCGACTTCGCTCCAAAAGCAGCAACACAGAGTGCGTTCAAACCCAGTAAAATATATCAGCGATCTCCTCTTGAGGAAGGACGACCCAGACTCATTATCAATATGGTGTGTATCATCTGCAGCGCTACCGTTTCAGGGCGTGGTACACTTACCGGTTCAAGTCTTCAGAACCTCAACAGATCGTGTGATTAGTTGGTACTTCAGGTGATGACGTCTCTCCTGTGCCTTCTTGCGAGGATTGGAATGTCTCAGCCGACGATGTCCTCTACTGTAGCATCTAAAGCACAAACCCAACTTCTCTTATAACTGATTACCATCGTTCACTTACAGTTGATTCTTCCAGGTTTCATACAATGTCAGTACATGTTTTTCTTAGCTCAAAAAACATTACATGAGTCTTCTCGTGTTCTTTCTCCTGAGCCACTTCGATTTTTTTGAATTTGACTTTGGTTTCTCTTGTCAGGATTCTCTATATTACTGGAACAACCAAAGGCTATCACTTCGACTTGACTCTCGGTTTTAGCCACTCATCTAGGTCGCTAAGGTCAACTTATTTGGGCTGTAGCTTTAACTTTTGCCTGCTTCACCTTACTGTAATTTTTGGAGGTAGCTTTGCAAAAATCTGCTGCATATTAGTTGCTGGTCTAAAGCCTGCTCCATGAATGTTCTAACAATGTTGCTCGAGTTGTCAAATTGTTTTCATGCTGATCTGCTGATATCTCCAGGAACTTATTGATCAGTGACTTTGAAAAGTAGAGCTGGGTTTCCAAATCGTTCAGTCAGCTTTTCGTACTATTGCACAAAAGACTTATCTTTTGGACGTTTAGGGGATAACAAATTTCGCGGCACGCCATATGCATCTGCTCCGATAAACGCTATAAACGTAGCAACTTTGTAATCCGTCTTGACATAATTTGCCGCAAAATACAATTCCACTCTTTCGATACAACTTGTAATATCTTCTTTACTGTCCACATATATACTCTCCAACATGACCTACAAGCGCCATCCTCGTCGCCCAAACTTGTAATATTCCGGTCTTAAACAACAACACGAAACGAACCATTTGCTAGTCATTCTTTTAATGCAACTGCGTATGTGTAAAACCTGCCCTAAAATATAAGCGGTCTAGAACCTAATACTGATTACTCAACCCAGATGCTGGATTCTGATTCGGCTATTGTATCATGTGAAACGATTTTGCAGATAAAGGAGGGTGTTACGATTCGCCGTCCCCTGCATGGGTATCGCGACAGAGTTGCTGTCTGGCACCTAAGTTGTAATAAATAGCCGCAAGAGTAGAAATTTCAGCTATTATACTCCTACATGAGAAATTCCTGCAATTCGATTGGCTTAGAGCAGTGGTATTTCCGCTAAATTTGAAATACCTACATGTGAAAATTACAAAACCTTTTGCGGGTAGTAGTATAAACAAATAATAGCATGAGTTGTACGATATATTTGGCATAAATACCACTATATTTCAAAATTATCTCAAATTTCACTCGCCTGAGGCTTGTGAAATTACCTAGAAGAATTTCGAAATATCACTTGTGGTATTTATGCCAAAGATCACTACAAATTATGCTATTATCTATACTAATTTACGCTATAATTATTTCAAAAACAGAAGTAAACTTTACCCTTCTATTGCGCTATCCGTTTAAAAGGAAATTTCAAGTGCAAGGATTAATGGTATTCGCTGTCTACCTGATTCGGTAGAGTACGACTTTTTCTATCCTATTCACAGACCTGAAGGCGGATGACTTAAAACAATAGCAACAACAAATATATCAAAAACTCATGCACGAACGTATAAGTTCAGACCCTTTACCAAAACGGCGCAAAACCTTTGCCTGATTCGGACCCAGATGGTTTTAAACAATTCGCTTACAAAGGAAGTACCCTCTCAGTGGAACAAATGAGCTGTGACGTCATGGTTTGCTGGTTCATTTTGATAATTTTGCCAAATATGTCCCTATTCTCAATGGAACTCAGCGTAAGGTAAGAAATCACTTGAAAATGACAAAATCACTGCTTCATGTCAAACACATTAATTGTCCCCCAAACATTATTTGAAAAGTTACAGATAAAAAAAAGACTTTTGAAAAACTTTTAGGCTATTTGGGTTTTCAAAAACCTCGGTGTTAACGTAGTAAAAGACCTATTCAAGGAATTTTTATATTTAATCTAGCTGACAAAAGTAGAAAAACCGTAAACGCCCAACAGGAAGCACAAAAGTACGCTCTTTGTTCGAGTTTTTATAAGTTTTTTACCGACCGCCGTACTGCAATGATCAAAGGGTTAACAGTTTAACTGCTACCCTGACCGATTTAATGCTCATTCAAGGACATTTAAGAAAACAGTCGCCATATATAGAAGTAAGTGAACTGTATGTTACCACACATACCCAACAAAAATTTACCCATGTAACCCCCCCTCCTGCCCGGGGGGGGTTTGAGCGGTTATTTTTATGTTTCACCCAATTTGGTGGCGTTTTCCACTTTTTGAACTTTGATAAATTTCGTGACACAAGACCTTTAGATATCACAGGAGCATCAGTACCTTCTGAAGGATGAAATACTTTCAACTGGATAATTGAAGACCTGGAAAAGCTGGGGTAGTCATTCTCGCAGAGCCACTGACATTTATACTTTCCTTCGTCTACTTCAGTAACGTTAATAATGGTGACAATGAAATCTGTTTTGCATCGGGTGTTGGTTTTCCTTTCTTGTATATCATACTTTTCACCAGATTTTAATTCCCCTGAGCTGTTGTTAAAATACCACTGTAGAGAATTGTCATAACAGTCGCTTGGCCTAACACCTGCTTCGCACTTTAAACTGACATTGGAGTAGGCTGTCACCGAAACCTGGGGAGAAGAAATATGCGGAGCTCCAGGCAACAGACCTGTATTAGATGATAAGAAGATATGATGAGCAAATATTATTTGAAAATCGTTACCATTTTTTTGTGCAACCGTAGAGGGTAACATTCTTACTCTTACCCTCCCCTCCTGAGTATATGTGACAATATATGGGGAATCACAACGCTTTGGAGTTTTTACGTGTTGATTTTGTTTATCCCACTGGGTTCCTCCTTTGCGACTTGGCTCGTCACGCCGACTTTAGAGACGCTCTAACGATCGGTTGATCGGATGAATCCCACTTCTCTTACCTCCCACCAATATGACCTGCGCCACTAAGGGTTGATTTCAATAGCTATTCGGCGTCTCGTTTTCTCTTTTTAAGGGACTGTTCGTTATTTATGCCTAGGGGGGGGCCGGTGTTTAGAGTGGGGGGGGGGGTAAAATTTTCAAAATCAATGAAAAAGGGGGGGTGTTTTTTTAAAATACAAATAAGGGAGGGGGGTAAGCTTTCAGAAACTGTTGTTTCAACACTTGTGTAGCCGTTTTGCAGACATATTTAAAAAGTTGAACTCTGTATCGAGAATTCTATTTTAATACAACGCGCCTGGTCTTTATAGTTTGAAAAGCCAAGAAAACGTGACGTGGAGTAGCGTTATTTAAAGATTCCAATATATATTACCTTATTAGGTCCCTTTACATGCAATCTGATATTTAATAATAGCATTGTTTATAATTTTTGTCTCCAGTTTCAGAAGTACCTCCTCGTGGTTCAATCCTTGCAATGAGCTCCTTACAAGCTTTCCTACTGTTGACTTCTCTCTTAAATCTGATCTTTTCTGGGCCCAAGTTAACACCGGCGCTGCAAATTCGCTTTCCTCATTTAGAGCCCTCATACTGTACGATCACAAATGACCTTGCCAGGAGCCCATCAAATGGAGCCTCCATCTCCCATACAAGCCCTTGGAGTCAACCCTTTCCCGAGTAGATTTATAATTAGAACGGTTCTCAGGGGAGACTTCGCGCGCCGACAGTGGGAAGAGCCAATCACAACGACGAAATGACACTGCTATTGTACTTCAACAAACAGCAGGAAATTCGGTGTTGACAGGCCAAACACAATCGTAAACTAGTGAAACGTGACTTTAGCGTTTTCATCCCTCTGAGATTTTCTTTCTTTTCTTTCTAGCGGTTAGATTATACTGTGGAGAGTTTTAAACTCTGACTATGTTAATCTTAATTTTGGTTGATTGTCTCACATTAAGAGGCCATGAAGCTGGTCTGTTACATGCGTAATGATTAACTACTACCTGCAGTCTGTAGTTCTGACGGGATTCGTTTTCTTTAGCCAATTTTTTTGAGCGTTAAGGTTCTTATTTCGGCTAAATGACTCGATATTAATCAAATTTCTAGTGTTTTAAGGTTTTTTTTTTCCGAAATGCGTTTATCTGAATAAATACTTTTAGTCCCTGTGGTTGTTTTGTCCGTCAGCGAGTGTGATGATTCCCTGCTATGTTTTGTAACGCTGGGCCCAGCCATTGTTTTCTCACAAAAAAAGTGATCTACAGATGCGAATTCGAAGGAAAGAATTGGCCTAAACTTCTACATTAATTGCTGAGAATTGTCCTGTTAGTCAGTCATAATTCTTTTGGCGCAGATACAATCCATTTTGTTTTTCTTGAGATAAGAGGGTCTTTGTGAGCGCGATGTCACAAATTCCTCCGTTAGCAAATTACTTTTGAGTTAGCTTGACGGTCGAGCAACTGTTGTCTTCTGTTCAACTTTTCGAGTGCCAGTTTTATAAGGCAACTCTCATGGTGATACAAGAAAAGACTGCAATTTCTCAGATTTCGGAACTGAAGCATTCCTCCTTAGTTGCTACTTAGGTCATCGCACGCGGTGCTTAACTGGCGAAATCCACTCCACGGTGATGACAAAAATCAAATGGTCCTGCCACTTTTTCGGCGCTGATCATCGAAAAGTTCCAACACGTCCACAGAACGCTTAATCGTCGACTGTTTTCAAGGTGCATGCTTCAATGTGGGATGTATGACGGGAAAAAAAAAAACACTCGCAAAGATAAGAAGATAACCTTTCCGTGATCCTCAGTTCGCTGCCTTTGTCCCATCGCTTCATGCTCAGTCTCAGTCGGGTAATTCATTAACTTTTGTTTCATGGCTCCCAGGTCCCAGCGGCTGTAAAATTGTAAAAATGGACGTATAGTACAAAAGGAAAACGGTCGAAGGACGGGCTTCTGAGTTCGACTTCATCCAACTTCATTTTTTTCACGGTGACATACGAGACTCACGGAAATATGACACTTTTCGCGGGAAACAAGCCGTTCTATTTATAAATCTACTCGGGAAAGGGTTGACTCAAGAAATTAATGGAGATGGAGGCTCCATTTGATGGGCTCCTGCCTTGCAATGGATTTTGGTTTATCGGCAACCGGCCAGAACACGTGTTGTACGCAATTTCGCAATCGGAGGCACGTCGCGTCCTGAGGGGAGGGGGGTGGGGGTAGGGGGTCACATTTTGGGCCTGTCACATAAACGGGGGGGGGGGGGGGGGTAGTTTTTTAAAATACCCACTTCCGGGGAGGGGTAAATTTTTCATATGCCTGAATTGTTTGAAAATCACCGACCCCCCCTTAGGCATAAATAACGAACAGTCCCTAACAACCACATAAACCTTTGCATTGGAATCTTGATGTAACGAACAGCTGAACGAAGACCCAAAGGACTAGCAAAATATGTTCACTATAAAGAGGTTTAAATTGTTATATCGAGGTTACTTTTATTTATTGTACAGTCAAACCCCGCTCCAGTATGGAAACCCGTTCAATACAGACATCTCATTGTTACGGACAGTTTGCTTTGTCCCTGGGGAAAGAAAGCCCTTTCATTTTCTACCCGCTTAATAAGGTCACCCCGTTGATACGGACTCTTTCTCAGTACGGCCCCTTCAGTGTCGGGATTTGTGGGGTTTGACTGTAATATTTCTGGGGAGGAGAATATCGCTTATTATTAAAAATTGAGTCATTGGAAAATGCAATTCTAGATCTCTGATTGGCTTAGCCATCATGGTATATGAGCCGTTATACCATGCTCTTCAAATATGGTAAATGTACGCGTCTGTTCAAAATTAAAAACAAGATGAAAATCGGTTGGTTTACAAATAAAGTCGGGAAGAATTCTCGATATTTTTTGGGCGTTTTTAATAGAATAATTATCACTCGGTACTCGCGCTTGTTGGTTATGAGATGATTATAGCCAACTCGGTGCTACGCGCCTCGTTGGTTACCTACCATCTCATATCTAACGCACACTCGTGGAATAAGTGGAATAATTGTTAAATACACCGAGGACTTCGTTATATAGAGGTTCTACTGTATTTCAGGTGAGAACACTCCCCTCTCATTAATGACTGTCCTCTGCTTGATTCCTCAGGCAACATCATATGTGGCCGGCCGAGTTGAGTTTTGTTGCTTCTCACCCTTATTTCGCCATTGCCACCAAAACAACACATCATTTCCACGTTAATCCCGCCAGCTGCGCAGGGTAAATTTGAGCCAGAATGGCAGACAAAGAACCACTTTGTGGATGAGATAGCGCCACTAAATCGTTATTTATTTCTTTACTCATTTACTTATTTACTTATCCCTTGTGACCCGAGGGGTAAACAAATAAAAATTCCAGCGTCCATTTAGTCTGAATGGAGGAGGAAGGTGGCACGAAATTGTCAGTTATATTTGTTTAAATTCAGTTAGGAATAAGTTAATCTGTTATTTGAAATATGAAACACCCAATATTTAATTCCGTCTAGATGAAAAGAGAAGGAGCTGTCCCTCTTAGTCTAAATGGGATACTTTCCATTGCTTACAGGAGAAACATGGTATTATGTTTTTATGAACCTGCTTCAAAGGAGGTAGTTTTGCGCATCCGTGTGTAGTATTAGAAATAAGAAATTAAATGACTCACAGCGATAATCCAGGTCAATATATCCTGATTTTTTAGTCGACCAGCCGGTAATGTTGTTCATTCCAGTGCATTTGTAAGCCCCTGCTTGTTTTTCTTGGATATTAGCATTACGGAGAAGGGAACGTAAGGTATCCTTTCCATCCAGCTGCTCTGAGATGTGAAAACCTTCAGATCCGTTGATGATTTGTTTGTTATCTGGATTGTACCAAACTACACGAGGACGAGGCCATCCCTTGAAGGTACACTTCAGTTTCATTTCTCTCGTGTCAGGATAGTAGTCAACGGGAGAACTTGTCTTAGATACTCTCTGAACTGGAACTGAGAAGGAATTCGTCGTCTTAATTTCAAAGCTCGTAAGTCATGCACCCAAACATTTAAACTAGGGAGCTTAAGTGACCAACTCGAAAGCCTAAGCTCCTTTAGCCACTGCGCACATTTCACCTTTGATCAGGATTTATGTAATTTGCTGGTTTTCTTCTTCGATTCTTGTTTTTGTAATATATTTGTAATTTTTATAGCAACCTCTTGAATTAGTGCAAAAAAAAAATCAAAATCTGAAAAGTGAAAATCTGAACCATGAAAACAACACTTGCTGCACGTGCGTCAAGCTTCTTAGTACATTACTTTGACGTTGACTGCACGACTATCAAGTGAAACCTCCTAATACGACGTTTTATAAAGAAAGTAAACATACGACGACGAATTCTCGTTTTTCTTTCTGATACTGATTAAAGTCCTTAAGAATTCAACTCCAAGAGAAATCGCCTACATTTGACAAATTAAGCAGCTCCAAATAGACGCGACAACATTTGAAATGAGGCAAATTTAATTTTTTAGCGACATTTTCACTGCCGTCGTCGTCGTCATTGCTTAGCTCACGATTTTTAAGATACCTACAGTCATCTCTCTCACCGACACCTTCCAACCAACCATGTTTTACTCCATGCCTTGTTCATTTTAAATAGGCCCTTTGCAGTAAGTCACTTTTGTGGCACAAACCTGCCATGCTGGAGAGCGAGGCCCTGCGCAATGAGTCAAGCCAAACAAAAAGCTAACATCTTTGAAAATGATTCCTTTGTTTGTTGTTTGTCATGTCCCTTTCCCCTCGAGCATGGCATGAGCAACTAGAGTTCAGCGGTGAACGATGTTCAAGTGAGGAGATTTAGCTGGCTATAACTTCAACCGTTTTTACGCTCAATCCAACCGTAAATTTTGCCTCAGCTGAGCTTGAATCTGCCTAAAACCTGTTACTAGGCATTCATAGGATTCGTTTTAATCCATTTAAAAAATAAGGCACACACAAAAACTGATGGACGCATTATGATATTTTTCTCCCCATCAATTTAATATAGACAAGGCAAAAGAAGAACATACTCACTGGCGTATTTTATAGAAAAACATTCACGTGGCTGACTTATATTCTTTGAATCGTTTTGTTGTAAGAACAGACCGGCCTTAGTGGCATTCAGGTGTTTTTCAAGGTCCTGCCAGGTCATGTCTTGTACTTTTCCCCCATTCTTAATCGAGCAGTTCAAAGTCACTTTAGAGTCTTTGGGCGTTACTGTTATCGTCTGAAAAGGCGGTTGGCATTTCTGTGCACTTATTTCACAGTCTAGGTTCCCTGTGGGTGACACATCTATGGCGTAAAAAAGGAAAGAGTAAAAAGGGAAATTCTTTATTTCATCAAACATTTGAAATTTCGGTTTCTGGGAAACTGCCCACCTACCCCTCCCCTAAGTCATCTTTTTGCCCTAAGCGAGAAGTAAGTGTTAATGTTAGCTTAGGGGAGGGGTAGGTAGGCAGTTTCCCAGAAGCCTAAATTGATCCAAACATTCATTAACTAACACAAACCTCTTCATGAACTCTTGACAAACCTACTACAGGCCAGGCACCCAACCTACTATCCGAGTGGAAGTCACTATCCCAGCCCATGTATGTTTTTTGGTTGGTTATTGTTCTTTGGTAAAGTAATGGGCTTCTTAAAAGATAGCTTTGCAATGGCTGATTTGACACTCAGTCTTATCAGCAAATGATCGTAATAATTAATCCTACTGATGGTTGAAAATAAGCAATGATTATTATATTTAAAAGGAATCAATAATTCAAGTAGCTTTGACAATACTGTAGTACTTTGTTATAGTAATGCAAGTAAAACTTACTGTTGTTGTTGATCGGAACTATTTTCGTCATGATCATATCAGTAATAAATTAAACATTAATAAATTATTTGGTTTTCTTAATTTCGGAGGCATCATACACTGATGTTGTTTTAGTCAAGGCAAGAATTCACGAAACAACAAGGAATTAGCTTCTGAATTGAAAACAAAATTTTTTTCGCGTATGAACGCTCCACGGAAAAATCGTGAACCATCGCAGTCCTTTGATCGCCTATAATGTACATGTAGCCGAATTTTGGAAAACATTTCTCAAAAAGGCCTAGAATATCCCCAGCGGTGAGAATTTTCATAGGAGACTTGCCGTCTTGGTTGGTCTCATCGTCAAGCTCAGACCCTGAGCTAATTATATATTACTGATCACTGTGTCCCTATAATATACATAATTTGTATATATGTTTTGATATAGATTAGGTTAGTTTAAGGTGGCTCCGTAATTAATATCAAAGCATTTTGCTGTGACAAATTTTCCGTCATAACTTTTTCGATTTTAACGCGATGGCTGCGAAACTTTGCAAAGAACAAGAGATGTCCTTCGGCAATGATACGAAATATTCCGATTTCATTGATGGTAAATATTTCTTGAGAAATTTGCGCTTAAAAGGACCCTAATGTTCAAAGAAAATCGCGTCTAGTAAAAAATTTTGCTGATATTTTTTACTGAAATTTCTGGTATCGGCTTTAATTGATATAATAAATATGCCAGAGGAATTTCAGAAAAATCGTTGGAGCATAAGTCCGTAAATAAAAGTCGCACAAAATTCAGCTGCGAAATTGTTTTGGAATTTCAAAAATAAATTACTATCAGGAAGAAGGAGACACCAGTTTGAATTTTCGGGAGAAGTAAATTCAACGTTTACTAATTCTTAAAACAAAAGCCGATTTCCTATCGTGCTATTCTTTAAAAGGTACTTTTTAGTTTTAGAAGCCCTATAAATTGCTCCAAACCTTGCTCGGAAGTAGAATTACTTGTTCTTCGACAGTTTAAAATATCCCTTGGCAGTTTTGGCTCAAACTCCTGCTGCATACATTTTGATGTATTGCAAAGCGACGTCTACTGCTGTTTGTTGCTTCCAACTTAGGAAAAAAGTATTGAGATTGGACGCTACCTCTTATCAGAGCTCAGATAGAACTGTCCAGCACCTTTGTTTATGACTACAAAATGAGCACGAGCGGCAGTTCGGCGAGGAATTTGCACCTCACCCAGGGGGGACGAACGACAATGATGACCATGTCTGTGAACCGAATAACATCACAGTGCAATATAAAATTATCGCAAAAATACTGCCCGTGAATAAATTTACAGCTCTGAAATTTTTGTCACTCCTTCCTTCAATGAATGGGTATTTTTTTCTTGATTATTATGTTTTGCTCTGCAATACATGTTTTTACAGATCGGTTCACAGACATGGGCATCATTGTCATTCGTCCCCCCTGGCTGAGGTGCGAATTCCTCGCAGAGCTGCCGCTCGTGCTCATTTTCTGGTCATAAACAAAGGTGCTCGACAGTTCTATCTGAGCTTCGATACAAGGTAGCTTATAATCCCAATACCTTTTTCCTGAATTGGAAACAACGTACAGCAGGAAAAGCCGTTGAGGATGCATTGCAATACATCAAAATGTATGTAGCAGGAGTTTGAACCAAAACTGCTAAGGGATATTTTAAAAATGTCGAGGAACAATTTATTCGACGTCAGAGCAAAGTTTGGAGCAATTCATAGTGCTTCTAAAACTGAAAAGTACCTTCTAAAGAATAACACGATAGGCAATCGGCTTCTGTTTTCAGAATTAGCAAACACTGAATTTACTTGTCCCGAAAATTGAAACTGGTGTCTCCTTCTTCCTGATAGTAGTTTATTTTTGAAATTCCAAAACAATTTTACAGCTGAATTTTGAGCAACTTTTAGTTACGGACTTCTGCTCCAACGATTTTTCTAAAATTCCTCTGGCATATTTATTATATCAATTAAAGCCGATACCAGAAATTTCAGTAAAAAATATCAGCAAAATTTTTTACTAGACGCGATTTTCTTTGAACATTAGGGTCCTTTTAAGCGCAAATTTCTCAAGAAATATTTACTATCAATGAAATCGGAATATTTCGTATTATTGCCGAATGATATCTGTTGTTCTTTGCAAAGTTTCGCAGCCATCGCGTTAAAATCGAAAAAGTTGTGGCGGAAAATTTGTCACAGCTAAATGCTCTTGTATTCATTACGGAGCCACCTTAATTTTTAAACACACGACCCCACAAGCTTTTATTGCTTTAAAAATTATTGTGTTTAATTAAAGATTATGTATATATGTATGTAACAGGTGTTGGGAACGTAGTGAAAAAATAAGAGAAGAGGCGAGGTGAATATTCAGAGTGAGGATTGGGATTTAGTGTACCAAACTCTCTCAGCCAACCGTTCTAGCACGATGTTCGATATGTCTGTGAGCGACTTGTTACAGCTGCCATTTATACTATGCCGGATACTCCCTTTTTATACCTATCCGGTATAGTGACGACAGAACCTTGCCCTTTTTCATCACTAACATAGTCTCCGTTGCAGTTCCCACCGAAATCATCAAAGACTTCCTTGTTAACTGATGTTGAATGAGGCGGATATACGCAGTAGATCTTCTTTTAATTTGAGTTGCTATACAAACTGTATTGTTTACATTTGTTTTGTTGTTCTGATCATTTTTAACGAATTGCAGATGAATTGAGCTTAACATGCAACGAGCAATTCCACGTCGAGGCTGTAAGATTACATTCTACATTTTAGCGCGTTGAGAAGTTAATTAGTCTAAACGGTTCCCCACCAAAGAAAACAAACTAACAAATCAACAAAGAAGCAAAATACAACCACGTATGCGGAGTCCCCCCCCCCCCCCCCCCCCCCACCCGGGGTTCCAACACCTACTCTCCATTGTCAGTGTATATACAACGCTCTGATTAAATATCGATTCGATTATTGTTATTGTTATTGTTATTATTGTCTGGGGTAATTGTGATAAAACTTTATTTGACAGGCTACAGAAGCTTCAGAACCGTGCTGCTCGTGTTCTAACCTTTTCTACATGTGATGCTAATGCCGACCGCTTATCTAGGCAACTTAATTGGAAAGACTTGAGCACTCAGTGTCAAATACAAAAAGCCTTAATGGTGAACAAAGATTTAAATTATCTTGTTCCAAGATATTTATCCTCTAAATTTGTTAAACGATATAAAACACACTTCTCCCTGAGGGACTCTGTTTTAACAAACTAATTGTCCCGTTCCCGCGAGCAACAGTATAGGTATGGGGAATTGTTCTGGCTTGGGACAAGCCCAAACCAGACGAAGAGTCTGGAGGGGGCCTATAGTAGAGTGCAAGGGGTGGGCCCAACGTGGCCCTTTATATTCATAATTTACATATCCTCAGGACATTTTATTAATATATGCAAATGACTTTGCATAGCTTCAGTTATTGCTCTGAAATCGCACGAAAACGCTTGCTACGCAGGCTATTCCAAGATCCATGTTTCAGCTAGATAATTGGATTACTATAAGCGACAAATAAGTATTCGAATTTCTGATTCGAGATAGGAGCTAAGGTGAATACAGCTATTTCAAGAAAGGTTGTCGGAAAAAGTGCACGCGACAATCCCAAAAGGTATTGTGGGTGATTTCGAGTTCACTGTTTTCCAAAAAAATTTCAAAGAATGGCACGAGAAGCCATGGACGTATGTTTACGAGTGCTAAAAGAAAGCAACAAAAGCAGGTTCGACAGCTACAGTGTCAGGAAAAGGGCATTGATCATATCCCATATTACCTTTCGGGATTGTCGCGGGCACAGTTTTTCCGACAACCTTTCTCGAAATAGCTGTATCCAAAGGAGGCGTTTATTTCCTTATTGAAAGTTCGGTCTCAGCGTTTTATTTTGAGAGATAACAAACCGTATCATAAAATAGCAAAAACGAGAGCATGGCTTGTCCGCCATGTGAAAGAAAAAACAAATGTGTGTGTTTGTACAAACTTACTGGCTCCGCTATCAACCATGCAGTTTTGTAATCACCGGGCCGCACCTCCCCACCCAAGGATATATCGAGTACCCCCCCGGGGGGCAATTCCAGAATATCCTTTTCTACTGTTTCTGTATCGTCATCTTATTTAAAAAGCTACTTGAGGTATATTCTTTCGCACTTTATCAAGACCTAGTTCATCTTCTTTTGACGGTATACTTTCAGCAACGCAATTCATCTTTTGCTTGGAAAGAGGAGGCTGGGGCCCGAGGGGTACTCCCATACATTACCTATACGGGTATGTGCCGCCCAACGGGGTCGTGATTTTGAAGCTCCTTTTCCATTTCAGAGTGCGTTTTCTAGAACGGGATATAATATTTCGAACGCATGAAAGCTCCAGTTTCGTAAGCAGCGATTTGAAATTATTCAAGGACAGATTGCTTTTAAAAATACGGTTCAATGCGTTAACAAGCAAACTGTTATACTCTTGTTGCACCCTAGAACGAAGTATAAAAAATTGGCCCATTTCTAGAACGGGATATCAGTGTTAGGGCGAATTCTAGAACGGGGTATAAAAAGTTGGCCCATTTCTAGAACGGGGTATCAATTTTAGGGGAAATTTTTTTTAGAACGGGGTGGTGCCAATTTGGAGTCCTGGGCGGCACATACCCACCCAAAAAATACCCAAGTGCCGCCCCCCGGGGGCCGGGGCAGTATTTTTAGGGGACATTTATTGGGAGCTAGACGCAAAGTTCGGCTAGCACTCTTAATCCTGGTCTTGTAAAACATAGCCACCTGAATAATTTTTCGTACCCAAACACTGACCCGCATATAACACGATATAGTTCAGTTAGTGTTGCATTTCAAAGCTTATTGACTTCGCGCTGCCAATTCGTTTTGTTGCGGGTCCAAATTAGGTTTAGTCGGAATAGTTCAGAGACTACAGGTAGAACACTGAGGAGAAAAAAGAGAAAACTCAGATAAATTAGCTAAATTGAGGAATTTAAAGCCATTCAAGGCCATTTATCTTATCAAATGAATAATGACATGTGCAAATGTAATTAAATATACGAAAGAAACAAGGGCCCGTTCAGTCGGAATGAATTCCGGAAAGGGAACAAATGGATTTCAGAAATTGTAGCTTATTGAGGCAAAATAAATCGGTATAATAATGCTTTTACAGTTTTCAACGCCAGTCTCATTTTTTGCAGGGATAATTGTTTAAATTTCATATCCTGTAAAATTTATGCATTCGGCTTTTTTAGGATTTCTGATGGCTGTAAAAAAATTCTAAATATAGCGTCACAAAAATAAAGTAAGCAAGTTGATAAAAAAGTCAAGTGGGGGAAGGAAACACATGGTGATATATGTAATATATAAGGTTCCTTTTTATCTTCGGTTTCAGTTTTTTTTCCTTTGCTTGAGGGCATGGTAACGTATTTAATGAATTTAAAACAAAGGAAATTGTCTTTTAAGATAGAACTGAACCATAACACAATTTTACATATGAATTATATCCTATACTTATAAGTACCAGAGTCCCTGTTCTGATTAATATAAGTACAACGCAGCTTAGCATGAATGTATCGTGTAATTAAACTATGATGCAAAGTGGAGGTTGATTGACAAAAACGACATGGAGATGTGGGACACAATCCCGCCTCATGCCTCAGGGTCTCAAAATTCCAGATGAAAGAAATTTGTAAGTGCCTTTTCATGCAGGAAGAAATTCATAATCTGAAATCCTGCATTGTTGGTATCATTACTCACGTAGGTCCATAGACAGCTATTTGGAAGGTATACACAGATCGGTTGCAAAATGGTACTGATTAAAAAGAGCTAAACTTGATTTAACTCACTTGTACGTGTGACCTCGCCTAGCCAGTGAGTTCAGTCTGTTGCCACAGTTGGGATGATTCCCGTGGGTGGCGTGAAAGAAATTGCATTCCCAATTCTCCGTTCAACACAATCTTTTATCGCCAAAATAGCCCCCACTATTTCCCATATTTCAGATGGTGTAGATATTTAAGCCCCTAATAACTCAAATTCTGGGAAATCCGAATTCTTTTGACAAGAGAACGGGAGCCATTTACTGAATTGGAAACAATGATGCATACCAACCTGTATGAAATGCAAGACGTAACATGGAAATGAAAACCAGGCAGCCAAAAGACCTGAACGAGGCAACGTTTCCGTGACTAAATGCTAACATTTTCCCTTGCAAATAGTAACTGTAAGGTGGAAGATACTATATGTGCGTGTACCACAACAAATTTAAATCAACGCCGCGAGCGCGGTGAGAACTTTTTATCTTTTGATTTGAAACCGCTAATAACTTACGAACAAGGCTTAGAGTGCATGCGCAGCATACAGGAATGCTCCTACTCAGCTTTACTGTTTTAAAGTCTGGCAAAATAGGTTCCCTTATTGTGGGGTACTAATTAGCAATTTAGGCTAATTTTTATGAAGGCGGAAAGAGTGTTGATTACCAAAAAAATAGATTTTTTTTATTTATTTATTCACAATGTTATTATCATAACCCTGACAAAACTGATTACCGAATTTACTGATATACAGTTTAGTACAGTATACTATTATTCTTGTTATACAAAAAATTTACAAGTCAAAGTTGCACTCCTTGGTTAGATTGTGTATCCTTATAACCATCTATAATATAAGACTGTTTGATCTAGCTTGGCTAAACAGGTTGTTGTATTTTGGGGTATTAAAGCGGGAAATTTTTGCCACGAGGCTCTTTCCGCGCGTTCTTATCAGCGGATGTTTACTGTAATTACCAATTATTGAATCCGGGGGGGGTGTACTCCTAGGAATTCTTGATGGGGCGTGCCGCCTGGTTCCCAAAAATCCTGACCCTACTTCAGGCCAAAAAATGTTATTTTTTACTTACGTTTTCAGACCTAGCCTCTACGAAATTATGCCATCATTACTTAGATTAGAACGCCTACGAAAAAGATTTCTTAAAATCCATTTCGAATTCGCATATTTTTCTTTCTTTCTTATTCATTTGGAATTGAAACGATAACAACATTCATACACTCCCGTAGTTTCCTCGAAAACCATACCCGCTATACCAGTTTTCAGACCAAAAACGGAGCAAAAACCATACCCTTTGGGACGGCACATACCAATATGGCTTATATAAGGGAGTATCCTTCTGGGTATTGAATGAGGCTAAATATGCGAAGAATTATGCAGATCGAGGAGAATGCCGAAGGCTGAGGTGGATAATAGCCTCCGAGATCGGCATTATCCTTCACAGCATACGAAAGCTAAATTTAATAATTGTTTTATTTCTCATCCAAAATATTCTTATTCCTAACAAGCATACCTCCTCGAGGACTTTCTTTAAGCTGTCCTATTTTTTGGCTCGGTTCCGTCTAAAACAGATTTTTTTCTTGAAGATACTCCGTATAGTAAAAAGTAGATAAGATATGTTTTACGTATTCTTGCATTTCTTCCGTTCAGTTTTAGTCAGAAATTCGGCTCTTTCGTCTTCGGATATCCGACAACAATGATAATAAATAACAATAATAATAATAATAACAACGATTTATTGACAGTATTTCTGCTCGGTAGCTTTACATCTGTCATAATACTAACTAAAAACTAACTACTTAGTATACATAATGTTACTAAAAAATCAAACTGTTCACATAATGCCCTTAAAAACTGTTAAAACTGTAAACTGATCTAAAATACTATAAATACTGCTAATAACCATAACTAAGAAACCTTATCAAGACAACTTATAAGGTGTACGTTGGGCCAAGCTTCACTAAAAAGAGCTCTATGTCCAAGCTTATAGAATGTTTAATTGAGTACTTTCCAGTGTAATTTACTACGTTCCTGGTTGTGTCAAGGAAACGTCCCTTTCTGAGCAGATGCCATGTCTGTGGAAGCGATGTTTTGCTTTGAACTTCAGACACGGTTTCGAGATTTGTCCTTTGGAAGTGCACCAATAAATACAATAAACCTATTGAATGGCTACATCCAGATTTTCCAGTTGTACATTCGCACCAATTCTGAGTTATAACCACCACATCATTCACCAAATGGACCGGCAATAAATCATGCATACCGTGTCGTCACAAAATCTTTGCATGCAACTTTGCAAAATGGCAGCCATTTTGCCCGCGGTAATTCATGCGTACTAAGGCTCGCTTTCATTCTAAGATGGCGGCCAAAGGTCTTTTTTGTCACAACTTATACGACATGAACGGGTTCTCAACGTATTCAACATGACTAATGACACCAACTACAGAATGGTGACTTTTTCTGACAAAAAAGAAATTTAAGGCCGTTTTGCCGGCTTTATGCAATTAGAGTGATATCAAAGCAATTAAATGTCTTAGAACATACAAATTGACCAGACCCTTTGGGAAAAACACCCACAGTCGATGATTTTTTTGCCAAGTTAAACTTTATCCACACAGACGTTGCGTAATAATTTTAAGTTGGGCTCTTAAATCACTTGCATTAAATAGATTAGTTGTATAAGTTACGGTTGTATGACAAAGCATCTGTGTCTGTACTAAAGTTAAGAACGTGCTGCTAGGACTGACTGAGGAACCTTAAGTAACAATTAATGAATGAAGCTGAGTATCTTATGAAGAATTATGGAGATCGAGGAGGGTGCCTGCGTTATCCGTCGAGATCTCCATAGTTCTTCATATGATACGAAAGCCGAATTCAATAATTGTTTTATCATTCATTCAAAATAATTCCTACTTTAAAAACATCATCATTGCATGTTTAGGGTTGTTCAGCTCCGCAAATATTCTCCAAATAGCAGATGTCGCCCTTCGAATTGTCTTCTTGCTGTTCTTGCCATGTTTTCAGCCATTATTTCGCCTAGTTCTTACTCATGAAACGAGTGAAATGTTGGCCATTTTTGTTTTAAAAACTAAACGCTAAACCATTCTAGGTGCAGTAGGGCGGTAGATTGTTTTTAGCTTCTTTTTTTTACCGTTGTTGTCACCTTAAGAATCAAAGATGGGTGAAAAAAGTTGCCTTTATTTTCCAAACAAGTCAAAATGTTAGAAGTATAGAAACTATCGATAGTTCGCTAGACTATCGCGATTGTTATCGATGTTTCATTTTTGCTATCGCTACATCGCTATATATCGCAGCGTTAATATTATCGCGATAGTTCGATGTATTGATACAGCCTTTATATTCAGGTATACTTTTGTTTCATTGTTTTTGTTTTCAGTTTGTAGCTGTAAGACCCCAAAGATAGCAGCACCCTGTCTGTATTATTCCTTTTTTTACGCTAGCTAGTTTTTTATGAGTGTACATGCCCTTCTATAGTGTGTTTCTCCAGATTCGCTGTGAGTGGTGTGGTTGTTTTCCATGTGCTTAGGTTTGCGGAAAATCCGGTTGAAAAGTAAATGGAACACGTCTTGTCGGATCGTTCCACCATATCCAAAAGGACAGGAAATGCTGCTGGAAATTTCATTCGTTAATACATTTCTTTTAAAGAAACTGATACCGTTCCAGGCTTTAGCGGAGACTTTTCGGTGAGAGCAAATCCCAAATGGAAATACATGACTCAAATAAGTCGAGTTAGGGGACCGCATTTTCTTTGCGCAGGGACCATAAATGAAGGGAGAAAGCGTATATGTAAATGAAGATTCTTAATTTAAAAAAACGGACCAAGAAAACGAAGGTAATAAGGTGATTATCATATTGCTTTTAATTTCTTTCTGTAAAAAGCAAACAAACAAACAGACAAAACAAACTAAAGAAATAGGCATTTGCCCAAACGTTTTTTGTGCTAACGTTAACACCCACAGATTTTCGAGCAAAAGAGAGACTGTTTGCAGTCTACTCCCTTTCAAATTCTGTTACGCAGACATGGATTTTTTCCACATTTGAGATGTAATCTGGAGTCGGTAAATCTTTTACAAGGGTAATTTACAAGTGTAGCTATTGTTTTCAGACTCTAAAGTCTATGCTAATGACTATACTTGTTAATTTACACTCGTAAATTTTCATTAAACTGACCCCTGGTGACCGACAATTCACAAACTCAAAAGTGCTGGGGTCGCTGGTTACTTGGGTTGGGTTGCAAAAAACATCTTAAGATTAAGGGAACTGGTAACTATAATTTCAAAACAATAGGTTATTGTTCCAGAACAAAACTAAAGGGCCCTCTTATCTTAAGAAGGTTTAATGCAACCTAGCCCTGGTGTCTGTCTTGGAGACCTTCTGGATCCTGAACTGCTGTTGCACTAAAGCGAAGACAAAATTAAATACGAGTAAAGTGACAAAATGTCTCTCGATTTTCTGCCGCAGATTTTACATTGCAGGTGAGAGGTTAAGGGAATACAACGACTGTTCCTTTCCTGTATTTTATTGCGACTTTTTCATCAGCATATCCATTTTACAAATTACAAATTTCAATAATCTACAAACAGCCTAACAATCGATTAAGTGATTAATTTCTTACAGCGGGGAAAAACAACTGACATTTTTACTCGTCAGTAGGATCATTACGTTAAACTCTAATCCTTGCCTCTCTTATTATAAAAGTTTGGTCATTTTCTACTGCTTTACATGATTATTCTCTCTTGCAGAAGTGAAAGCAAACTTGGCTGTTCTACTGAAAAAACGATTGTAATTGAATAATCACTTTATGACTTTGCTGTCCACGGCAACCGAGACGCAGCTTTATCGGACGAAGGATTTTCATAGGCTAAAGTTTGCAGCTAACCTTCAACATGCGCTATGTTTTCGAATTTTTCAGGTGAGCAGGAAGCGGACGTGAAGCGCGTGCGGACATCCCCTTCGCCCATGTCTCGCGCTTAAACATGTTGATCATTCACCTGAAAGCTGTTAAACTTCGGTTTTCTTTCAAATTATGTTTTTGCTTCTAGTGACCAAATAAAGTAGTCCCGTTATAAACTTTAAGTAAAATGTAGTCACGTTATCAGCTCGATGTAGTTTACATTTAATCAATGATTTAATAAAATCACAATTCGCAGGAAATAAACTAGTCTCGATAACCATGAAAGCCGACGCCCGTTTTCCTTCGCTCCCACCAAGTTAGTTTCAGCTTGTTATGAGGAGAATACGATTGGGACTTCTTCAAGCGGCTGGAAACCGAGCCTAGAGATACACATGAAATCATCATATACAGTCAAAGTTGATTCTACCAAGAAACGACAAACCAGCTAACGGTATGTTTATAGAATTATGTAATTTAGGCATTGAAATTTGTTCCTGTCTTCTGTTGCAACGGATGGCAAGGATCTTTCAATCCATGTCTATCCTTGCCATCTGTAGCAACAGAAGACAGGAAAAAATTTCAATGCATAAATTACATAATTCTTTAAACATATTACATATTCCTATAAATGCTAAATTACACAATATATAAGGCTATCATGTTACCTAACCCGAAATACTGTTTAAAATCAGTTAAAACAACATTTTTAAGTTTTAAAGCTCTGCCTACAAAAATCGCCAAAAAATATTATGGTTAGTGCTCCCTGAGAAAATTTGTGTTGAATCTTCTTCTTATATCTAAGGACCTGTTTACATGGAGGTGAGGTGGAGTAACCCGCCTGTCCATATAATCTCTCAGTTTAATTTGATCACGTTTACATGATAGGTGGGGTGACCCGCCAAGGCGGGTAGCCTGGTCTGCCAGACCGGGTTACCCTCTCAGCGGGGGTCACATTTTGCCATGTAAGCGTTTCAAGGTGGGGTAATCCGCCTAGCCGGGGTCGGTTTCGTGATACATCAAATTCGCGAAAAATCACCTCGGCGGTGGCTTTGCATCATTATTAAAGGTAACAATAGAAAGCCACAGCACTGAAGGTTGCAGCGAGAGCAGCAAGTAAGAGTGTTGAAGAGCATTAATCGCCAAAACACGTGGTTTTCCAGTATTTTGTTTTGTTAACGTGCTTAGCGACCATTTAATAATCTTGAGAAAGTGCAACCCGGGATGTCGGGTTGTAAGGTTGCAGGTAAAGGAGGGTTATGTTTTTATCCCACCTAAGTGGGTTACCTCACCTATCTGGGGTCCCCCACCTCCATGTAAACAGGCCCTAACTGAGCATTTTGTGAGGCATTAAGTAATGATCTCAGCCAAGTATCCTTGTGAAAAAGTCCCTTTTAGTGATTTCCTTTGCTTAATAAATGATTGGATGTCATCTTATGTTTACACGCGCGGTATCCTGTGCCAAACGTTTTACTAATAAAGTGATACGTCGTAAACACGATCAAAAACAAGGCCAACTCCAGACGTTAAAATCGCAATCGCTGGAATCCACTTGTCAGCTGACTTGCTGTTACCCTGGCCGGTTATGGCTACTGGAAAGAAATTGGAAATCCAGACTCAGTTAAAAGTGGGTATTAAACAAATAAGCGAACGTTTGGGTGATGCTCGATATACCAAGTCAATATATGCACTATTGTCTCGTTCTATTGTGTGAAGACTATTGTGTTATTGTGTAAGGGATAAGGATCATTCTTGTGTTCTTTGTGACGTAACTCGAGACTTGCTATTCGCTAGGTATATCGTGCACCAGCCGAATGTTTATCAGTACCGAGCCTTAATCTATCTAGCTAGCCTGCGCCAAAGACGGAACTAAACTTCCAACAAGGGTGAGATTATTACCAGTCAATTCCAGAACCTCCCACTCCCCAGGCATACCCCGGCGGGCATTTTTTCCACAGAGTGGGGAATTTGACCCAAAATGAGGCCCGACCTGTCGGGCATTGACTTTCGTGTCAAAATGTTGGTCAGCGTTTCGTTCAGCGTGTACATCACGTTCAAGGATTATTGACGTCATTACTCCTATATTCACTGTTTTGTTAGAGCATTTGAGAGCCTTTGTTTCTACGTGCAAACGGACGCAACATTGTTGGACCAACATTGTTGGCCAACAACTCCCAACAGTACGTCCTTTTGCACGTAGCTTGAAAGAGCCAGTTAAATGTGGGCTTTCTGAAATGAACAATGTTATTGGAATGAACAATTCTCCGTAAGACAGTTTTCCAAGACTTGAGATATTTCGGCAACCTCGTTCCAAGGTTGTGTTTAGGAGGAAATTTAGATTTGAATAAACGGTTTGACGCATGGGAAAAATTTTTGATCATGAATAGTCGCTGGTGGAGTGGGGGGGATTCGACACTTTTTGAAGCGCTAGCCGGTTGGCTATTTGACCATCTAAACTGCCAACATACCGACCAAAACCTTCAAAAAAAAGTCAGATTCCCAGGGGTCTGCGCGGGGGCATGGGCAGTTTTGTTATTGACTGGTACACTATGTCTGCGACCTGACGCAGGCTAACAGGGAGCTTAAAGCCTGGTTTCCATATGATCGCTACGATTGCTACGCTCGCTCTGATTGCTGCGATCGCTGAGAAAAAAAAGGTCAGCTATCGCAGCGATCATAGCGATCGTATGGAAACCTGACTTTTCAGAGTTCGCAGCGACGACGATCGCTGAGATAGAACCACCGTTCCATGTAGTTTAACAAGTAAAATCCCTACCCTTTCATCGATCTAATGCCTGAAAAAAGTACCCCTTTTTGAGCCCCCCGTATATGCCATTATAGGGAGTATCCCCTCGCGATTAGGCCTTTCCCAACTGTGCTCGTAAAATGCTTGAAATTTGTTCACTGGAATGCCAAAAACTTGCCACCTAAATTTCTTGATATTTTTATATAAACGTTAATTAAAAGCTTTATTTTTCGTTCTTCACAATAATTACTAACATCGGTCAAGAAAAAAAAATTACAAAATTTCAAAAAAAGAAAAAAAAGAAAAAAGAAATTAAAAACATTGAAGTTTTCTATGAAATCGTTGACTTTTTCGTGTTTGATTTGTGCTTTAAACCGAGGGGCCACTAAACCTATATTTTGCTCAAACGTTGCTCAGAAAGACAAAACCAGTCCCAAACCCAGTCTCTGTGATAGTACCACAGTCCGCTTCCAGTAAAATTACAGTGTTGGGGCAAAAATACGATCCTAAAATTTCTAGAAAATACTAAATAAAGATGAATAAAACTTACTCTGCAGAAAGGTCACCCCAGGACTCCCGGGATGGATTCTTTTTGTAAAGTGCTCAGACCTTATTTTCTTGGCCGCGCGTTGATCTTGCCCGGCTACTTCGGCGAGCATGTTCTCGGTCTTTTTGGATTATATCCTTAGAGTTTGTCAAAGTCTGTGGGATTAGTTTCTCTATCTGGGAAAGCTTCATTGGTTTCTATATCGCTGCTATCCTATTTCTACGATCCTGGCATGTTTATTTTCCGTTGGAGTTCGAATTTCGTGGAAAAAGTTGTGTTGAAAGGGAGCATGGCGGCGAAGATGGCATCTCGTGTCTCCTACCTTGTGTATTATTATTGTATCTAGAGTGAATTTCAACAAATTATCACGAAACTTCGTTGGAGCATTAAGGACAACAACTAACTGCCGAGTAAGTTTCATTGCTTTTTATTTAGTATTTTCTAGAATTTTAGGATCGTATTTTTACCCCATCCAAACACTGTAATATTACCCGGGGGGGGGGGGAGGGGCGCCGCATATGAAAGTGGTGGGGATGCTCGTCGTCTCGCTTAGGGGTGTAAATTTCGGATTTTGGTCTCCCCGCGCTTTACTGACACCCGGTAATTACTTTTGAATTCTCATAACAGTCCAGCGACTCAGGACTCAGGGTGGTTCTGTTTTCTTCCACTGTTTCGTATTATTTGAAAAGCGATAAGATCTGGATAGTTTTAGATTTGGTTAGCAATTCAGAGGCGGATCCAGGAGAGGGGCCCGGGTGGCCCGGGGCTCCCCGTTATTTTTGGAGCAAACTGAGGCCTGAAAGGCCGAAAGACGATGACCGCCCCCCCCCCCCCTTCCCTTATCTGAAGGTCTAGATCCGCCACTGCAATTAGTCCCATTGTAACACTATACTTTAGTGACCACCCCTTAACATCACTGACCTGTTGAAGTTGAGTTTGTAGTCTTTTGTGACGATGGTGTCGAAAAATCTGCAAATAAAGTTGGTAAAGGGGAAACGTCATCAACATATTACTTTCATCGATACAAAAAAGGAAATTTCAAATGAAAAGAGAAACAAACACGATTACTAGTATAGGTGAAACATATGAGTTGCGGTGTTAGTTCTCATATATCTATATGCTGGTGTTTAATGTACTTGACATTACAACGTCCCTTTTTCTTTTTTTTTTTTTTTCGGTCAGTTGTATCCTTTGCCTTTGTATGACTCTTGTGTAGCTCTTTGAAATTTACAGATTCATATTGATATCATATTGGGAGATAAAAACAGAAAACGCAAGATTCCATGCACTGATTCAAATCGATTTACGCTGCTTTGATCAAAACACTCTTAGTTTCAAGAATTCTTTTAACGATAACGAAAGATTTTATCAGAAGGTGTTATTTCCTTTATTCCTCTTGCACTTTTTACATGCAATTCATTTTAACAGCCGGGGAAAGAATTTGGAAATGAAAAGGGAAATTTGTAAAGAGGGAATACGTCAGCACAGAAATGAATTGTAGGCAAATGTCTGTAATCGTGCATCCTTCTGCTAATAAGCTAAACAGACGAAACGCGCAACAGTAGAAGTATAAAGGTGCAGTAAATGTCACAAAATTAACCCAAGCGATCCCTCCGGGCATTTTCTGTTTTACGTCATCCCTAACCATTTCATTCTTGGGGGAGTTCAGGGGTGAAACGTCATCATTGCCCAACGATTCCATGGGGTCCCTGTTTTTAACAAATCGAGTATTTTTTTTCTTTATTCCTCTCGCCCTCGTGGCCTCTGAGTCAATAGCCCATTCGGGCTCGAGGAACAATTGTTAAATATTCCGTTGGCGACAGAAGTCTAAGACATCCTCGACTGACTCTGGATCCAGAAAAAGACGCCCTTACTGTCTGTTCAGAGTGTACAGCTCTCGAAGGAAATCTCTAAGAACTCTTACACCTTTCTTTCTTGCCAAGAGCTCTAACCTGCTTCCCTTCATCTCCTCGAGCTGCATCTTCATATTTGTGCCCAACGTAGGTTATATCTACATATGCCAACAGCGACGCGTCCCCCATTGTATGAATAGATGTGTAAACAACAATGTTCTCAGCAATGCGATAGATGGTTGAAAAAGAACCTGAAAAAATTCAGGCTCGAGAGACGGTCACTTTAGTTTCCGATTTGTAACTCACTGAATCATTAATAATTTATTCTGGATACGTCTTCTGTAAGTCGTCCTATTTTAAACCCAGTAACCATGTTCCCTGTATATCCATCCATCCTCTAGCATCTGTAATGGGTAAAAAAGCATAGAAAATTTCTTTACGAACCTTCGTTTGGTACAGACAACATCCTGCAGGGCATTCAACTTGAAAAAAGTTAAACACATCCATCTTACATCTTATTGCTTTCCTTATGCTTTCATGCAAGACAGTTCTGGCCTGTTACTACACCCAGTCCGCATTTTGAAGCCTGCCTTGCCAGGTGGCTCCCTAAGCTATTCTTGAGCTGTAATCGCTTCACCGTTAGTACTCAATGAAGTCATAATGTCATCCAAGTACACCTGTAATAGGATTATGGCTATTGCTAGCGGGTGGTCATTTCTGTTATCTTCTGCATGTTGTCGCACAACGTACTGGGCAATGTAAAGTGAGGCGCGGTCATCGAACGTCAAGCTCATCGCTTCATAGACTTCTGGAAGCCTAGAGAGGTGTAACCTCCACCTCAGATTTCCGTCAGATCTTCCACCACGGCAGATAGATAACTGCGGAAACTCAATAGCGCATTAAAAAAAAAAACATCTTGTTCAGCTTTGGTCCAGGCAACATGCTATTATGGGTTATTCCTCCGTATATGGCTACTGAATCGTAGACTATCCTCACTTTAGTGATCTCTTTGTCTTCTCTCACTACGTGAAAATGAGGTAGGTACCAACTGGATGTAATCCGAAAGTAACCCTTGGATTCATTCTTTCATACCTTGGCTTCTATCGCCTGGCAGTATTTCTCAGCAACCTCCAGCCTTGGCTGAAGTAAGTCGGTCTTCAGCAGTCTTTCTATTTGAACACAACGGCGTATCATCAACCTTCCATGGTATTGCCACTTCATAGCCACTCAGTATAACGCCTTGATTGTGCCTCTTTGCGCGCAGCAAGCACCTCCTCCGCTGTCAAGTGCTTGTTTTGATCAGCAATTCCCACAACGTCTTTGTCCCACATCTTCTGCATTAGCTCATCGGCCCTCATTTTTGAGTTATTGGTCGCATGGTATATGTGTAAACATGGCAAGCCTCATGACACTCCTTTGCTTCATCCGAGACATTTCCAACTATTGTCCATGCGAGTGGTTTTCCTTACTCTTACTCTTACTCCCCCAGATGCCCTTTGCAATATTCAAGTGGTAATAGAGTTCCTCATAATAATCACTTCTCAATCAACTTCTATATGTTAAACTGGCCCTACGATCTCCAGGTCGCGATTATGATCTAATTTCTTGCATTGACGGACCAATCAATTGCTTTCATTTCACAAATTTCCACAAAAAATAATTGCTTCTTGTTGCTCCCATTCATACCCTCAAGGCTGGCGGACAGTTATAGTTTAGATATCCGTTACATTCGACTTCGCTCCAAAAGCAGCAACACAGAGTGCGTACAGACCCAGTATATCAGTGATCTCCTCTTGAGAAAGGACGACCCAGACCCACCATCAATATGGTGGACATCGTCTGCAGCGCTACCCTTTCAGGACGTGGTACACTTACCGGTTCAAGTCTTCAGAACCTCAACAGCTCGTGTGATTAGTTGGTACTCCAGGTGATGACGTCTCTCCTGTGGCTTCTTGCGAGGATTGGAATGTCTCAGCCGACGATGTCCTCTACTGTGGCATCTAAAGCACAAACCCAACTTCTCTTATAATTACAATCGTTCACTTACAGTTGATTCTTCCAGGTTTCATACAATGTTAGTACATGTTTTTCTTTGCTCACAAAACATTACACGAGTCTTCGGATTTTCTTTCTCCTGAGCCACTTCGATTTGTTTGAATTTGACTTGGGTTTCTCTTATTCAGGATTCTCTATATTACTGGAGCAACCAAAGGCTATCACTTCGACTTGACTCTCGATTTCAGCCACTCATCTAGGTCGCTAAGGTCGACTTATTTGGGCTGTAGCTTTAACTTTTGCCTGCTTTACGTTACTGCAATTTTTGGAGGTAGCTCTGCAAAAATTTGCTACATATTAGCTTCTGGTCTAAAGGCTGCTCCATGAATGTTCTCACAATGTTGCGTGAGTTGTCAAATTGTTTTCATCCTGATCTGCTCATATCTCCAGGAACTTATTGATCAGTGACTTTGAAATTAGAGCTGGGTTTCCAAATCGTTCAGTCAGCTTTTCATACTATTGCACAAAAGACTTTGGACGTTCAGGGGATAACAAATTTCGCGGCACGCCATTAGCATCTGCTACGATAAACGCTAGAAACGTAGCAACTTTGTAATCCGCCTTGACATAATTCGCCGCAAACTAAAATATATAACTTGCAATATCTTCTTTACCGTCCACATACTCTCTAACTTGACCAACAAGCGCCATCTTCGTCGTCAAAATTGTGATATTCTCGTCTTAAACAAAAACACGAACCGCACCATTTGCTAGTCATTCTTTTAATGCAACTGCGCATGTGCAAAACCTGCCCTAAAATATAAGAGATCTGGAACCTAATACATTACTCAACCCAGATGCAATGCTGGATTCTGATTCGGCTATTGTATCATGTGCAACGATTATGCAGATAAAGGAGGGTGTTACGATTTGCCGTCCCCTTGATGGGTATCGCGACAGAGTTGCTGTCTGGCACCTAGTAATAAATAGCCCCACACGAGTAGAAATTTCAGCTATAATTTACACTATAATTATTTCAAAAACAGAATTAAGTAAACTTTACCCTTCTATTGCGCTATCCGTTTCAAAGGAAATTTCAAGTGCACGTATTTATGGAATTCGCTGTGCACCTGTTTCGGTAGGGTACGACTTTTCCTTCCCTATTCACAGACCTGAAGGCGGATTATTTAAAACAATAGCAACAACAAAATTTAAAAAACTTATGAACAAACATATAATTTCAGACCCTGTATCCAAACGGCACAAAACCTTTCCCTGTTTCAGACCCAAACGGTTTTAAACAATTCGCTTACAAAAGGGAGTACCCTCTCACCGGAACAAATGGGCTATGACGTCATGGTTTGCTGGTTCATTTTGATAATATTGGCAAATATGTCCTTATTCTCAATGGAACTCAGCGTAAGTTAAGAAATCACTTGCAAATGACAAAATCACTGCTTCATGTCAAACACCATCCTCGGAGACCCAGGGGCAGATAGTGGGGGCGAGGGAAAGTCCAAACGGGCGGGAAAATATGGCACGAGGAAAGTAAAGAACGGCGAGAAGAGCCCCTGGGGCCAATGTCTTACCAGACCAGTTCCAAACGGTCGCCGCCGTTCTGCCCTCTGATTGGGCAGAAAAACACAAAAGTTTTCTGGCACCAATCAGAAGTCAGAACGGCGGCGACCGTTTGGAACTGGTCTGGTAGGACATTGTCCCCAGGGGCTCTTCTCGCCGTTTTTTACTTTCATATTTTTCCTCCCGTTTGGACGTTCCCTCGCCCCCACTTTCTGCCCCTGGGTCTCCGAGGATGGTCAAACACGTTTGTTCCCCAAACATTATATGAAAACTTACAGGCAAAGAAAATGAATTGTGAAAAACTTTTAGGCTATTTGAGTTTTCAAAAACCTCAGTGTTAACGTAGTAAAAGAACTATTCAAGGAATTTTTATATTTACCCAATTTTTTTAACCCAATTTGTTCGAATTTTTACAAGTTTTTTACCGACCGCCGTACTGCAAGGATCAAAGTGTAAACAGTTTACCTGCTATTCAAGGACATTTTAGAAAACTCGCCATGGAAGTAAGTGAACTACATGTTACCTCCGTTTTGTTAGTTTTGTCTTTCTTTCGTTACCGTTTCAACAGAGTTGAAGTAGCTTAAACTGTATTTGTTTCAAGAACTACGTGACTTCGCTAGTATAAACGTTTAGCTTTTATCGGCATTTATTCCGCTTTTTCTAGTTTCATTTATCAATTATTTGATTACACTTATTGAATATAACATATTTGTACAATTTTATTTCATATCGAATGAAATTACTGTTATACAATTTCGAGTTATTCTTCGGATTGGATTCTTCGTTTTCTAATGAAACACTCAGTTGCAATCAGTTTCAACCCTTCAAGCTTGTCCTCACATGACATGACTCCTTTTGCATTTGCTGTGTTCCTTTTTTTAAGCCCGAGGGGGAGGGGGGCGGGAATTCCGTAATATATAGATTTAGCCAGGGCTAAAACCGAAGCTCCAATTAATAAATTTATAATTTAAATCAAACAATAAACTTTTAATCCACAAATTATCTTAAGGGCACATTCATGAGACTTTTGAGGGAAAGGCTAAGTTATTTTAGAGTGAAACATCTTACATCGAACTGATAACCTTATATGTACACCCAAAAAATAGCAAACATCTTCGATCACATTCAAGATCACGGCATATAGGCCTCGAAAACAAATTCTTGCCAACAAATCTGGGGGTGTTTAAACCAACCTTTTATAATTTTCATACATCACATTTGAGGTGAAACAGTACTATTTATCATACAGACCTCGGACAGAATGCGGTATTTCACAATTTTTCAAGACAAATTGCACTCAGTCAATATTCAGGATGATCAATCGTGGGCTTAAAGCGAAACCGTTCAAAAATTTCCGAAATCACCCATACGGCCAGCTAGTTCTCGTTTCTGTAGTGCGAGCTGTCAGTGTGGTCGAATGTTTGAATGAACTTTAATAGAGTTACACTTCAACATAATAGCGAATTTATTTTTTTTTGTTATTTTTTTTTTGTTATTTTTATAACTGAAACCATTTTAATGGTTTCAGTTATAACGATGTGCAATCTTATAAAGCGTTTGATACGCGCGACATTTTTTAGTACTCCTGCAAGCGATTTTCATGAACGATGAAAACAAACGGCACGGACAAGCGATAAAAATTGCAAGAGAGACCACTAACAATCAAAAAAAGAAATATAATTCGGTGAAACATTTACAGAGACAACAATTTTCATTCACGAAGACAAGTTTCAGTGTCTGCGCGGTGTTTACTGTTTTCGAAGGTGAACTCCTCGAAGCAAGAAAATCGCTGGAAGTTTTCTTTCTACAGCCAAATTTATAACTAAATTTTCTTCGGAACGTTTTCTTTCTCTTTGTGGTGAGCAAATATATCTGAAGGCTTTTTAAAATTCTGTAAGCTTATATCAAACCTGATACTAGGTCAGATCATTGACTCAAATCCTGCAAACGTGCATAAACTTGCCGCATAAACTGTCAGCGTGAACTGTGCAAGACTTCATGAAATTAGATATAACAAAAACAAACATCAAATACAATAATTACTCAGGCTTACCATTCGAGATTCAGTTCCTGCAAGCTATCAAGGAAGGCCACAGTTGCTTGAGAATTTTAAACCCTCTTACGCATTAAGCAAGTTGAAAAACGAAAACGATGTCATCCGAAATCGAATTACCGAATTTTGATAAGCGACGCATTTCTCAACCAAAAAACCCAGTAAACAAACCAGCCACGAACAACAGAAGACTCTTGATAGCAGCTGTATTTCATTTTGTACATCCAGAAGAAAAAGACAGTTAAAAACATCACAAGTTGACACAAAACTCTTTCAGCTTCAGCTGTCAAAGTAAACAACTTTCAAGATGCTGCATAATTTTTCCGCATTAACTCACCTGTCAAATTTTGACCAATCAGAGTATAAAAATTGGACGTAGAGCGTGACCAAGGCGTGACCATGGTAAGATAAGGTCTTCCCCGCCTGTGCTTTTAAAAAAACTGGCTGAATTTTTGCTTCCGACGTCAGTTTGAAAGCAAAAAACTAATAGTGCGGGGCCATAGTGACATAAACACAAGATATTTGATATGAATCCTTGGAAAAAATAAACTTGAGCCTGCGATCATTTGAAACTGGTAATTTGTCAGCGGATAACTTAAAAATACTCGACCTCGATGGGTCGAGACTTGAGCCCACGGTACGGTCAGGTGATACTGATCAGCGGATAACCTGTTTCGATAGCTGTCAATTGATCACAACATTGATGCGCAACTAGTTTTCTCTTGGGCTCCCAAACTAGCTAAAAGTGTGAGAGTAAACATTGGTTTTCCTGTGGTGCGGACGGACGGTCGGCTGTCGGCGGTTGGTGTACGGTCACGTGATTACCAAATTTTCTGGGATGGGTAGATTTACTGAAGTATGGGGCTCCGCCCACGCGCGCGCGAAGCGCACGTGGAGCTCCGCTATAAGAGACTAATGGGGATGTGCCGCTGGATGGCGTCCCATTTTCACGACTGGATTGACCATAATGGGATCGCACATTTTCGGAGTTTTTTGGGATAAGACAGTTCTCCATATTTATGGTTAGCAAATGTACGAGAATGTTTGTACCGCAGATGAAAGGTAAAGTGTTCTTCATTCAATCTAAGAAATGGGTCAGTTCATAAAAATAGAAAGCAGCCAAGTTGGGATCGCGAAAATTACACATTTGCCACACAAGTTACACATTCACACAAGTACTGTAACCCCCCCCCCCCCCCCCACCCCCCTTCGGTTTTGAGCGGTTATTTTTATGTTTCACTCAATTTGGTGGCGTTTTCCCCTTTTTAAATTTCATAAATTTCGTGACTCAAGACCTTTAGATATCACAGGAGTATCAGTACCTTCTTCTGAAGGAGGAAATACTTTCAGCTGGATAGTTGAAGACCTGGAAAAGCTGGGGTAGTCACGGTCGCAGAGCCACTGACATTTATACTTTCCCTTGTCTGCTTCAGTAACGTTAACAATGGTGAGAATGAAATCTTTTTTGCATCTGGTGTTGGTTTTCATTTCTTGTATATCATACTTTTCACCAGATTTTGATTTCACTGAGCTGTTGTTAAAATACCACTGTAAAGAATTGTCACAGTCGCTTGGCCTAACACCTACTTCGCACTTTAAACTGACATTGGAGTAGGCTGTCACCGAGACCATGGGAGAAGATCTCTGCGGAGCTTTAGGCAAGAAACCTGTATTAGATGATAAGAAGATATGATGAGCAAATATTATTTTAAAATGGTTACCATTTTTTCGTGCAACTGTAAGGGGTAACATTCTTATACTTACCCTCCCCTCCTGAGTATTTGTGACAATATATGGGGCATTACAGCCCTTTGGAGTTTTTACGTGTTGATTTTGTTTATCCCACTGGTTTCCTCCCTTGCGACTTGTCTCGTCACGCCATCTTTAGAGACGCTCTAACGATCGGTTGATCGGATGAACCCCACTTCTCTTACCTCCCACCAATATGGCCTGTGCCACTAAGGGTTGATTTCAATAGCTATTCGGCGTCTCGTTTTCTTTTTTTAACAACCACATAGCACTTTACATTGGAATCTCGATATAACGAACAGCTGAACGAAGACCCAAAGGAATGGCAAAATATGCTCACTATAAAAAGGTTTAAATTGTTATATCGAGGTTCCTTTTATTTATTGTACAGTCAAACCCCGTCCCAGTCTGGAAACCCGCCCAATACAGACATCTCATTGTTACGGACGGTTTGCCTTGTCCCTGGGGAAAGAAAGCCCTTACATTTTCTACCCGCTTAATAAGGTCACCCCGTTAATACGGACTCTTTCTCAGTACGGCCCCTTTAGTGTCGGAATTTACGGGGTTTGACAGTATTATTTATGGGGCGGAGAGTATCGCTTATTATTAAAAATTGAATTATTGGATAATGCAATTCTAGAGCTCTTATTGGCTTAGCCATCATGGTATATGAGCCGTTATACCATGCTCTTCAAACATGGTAACTGTACGCGTCGACTCAAAATTAAAAACAAGATGAAAATTGGTTGGTTTACAAATAAAGTCGGGAAGAATTCTCGATATTTTGTGGGCGTTTTTAATAGAATAATTATTCCACTCGCGCTTGTTGGATATGAGATGATAATAGCCAACCCGGTGCCACGCGCCTCGTTGGCTACCCTACCATCTTATATCTAACGCACACTCGCGGGATAAGTGGAATAATTGTGAATTATACCGAAGACTTCGTTATATAGAGGTTCTACTGAATTTCAGGTGAGAACACTCCCCTCTCATTAATGACTGTCCTGTGCTTGATTCCTCAGGCAACTTCATATGTGGCCGGCCAGGTTGAGTTTGTTGGTTCTCACCCTTATTCGGCCATTGCCACCAAAACAACACATCACTCCCACGTTAATCCCGCCAGCTGCGCAGGGTAAATTTGAGCCAGAATGGTAGACGAAGAACCACTTTTGTGGATGAGCTAGCGTCACTAAATCGTTATTTATTTACTTACTTATTTACTTATCCCTTGTGACCCGAGGGGTAAACAAATAAAAATTCCAGCGTCCAACTTGTCTGAATGAAAGAGGAAAGTGGCACGAAATTTTCAGTTATATTCTTTTAAATTCAGAGAGAATGAGCTGTTCCTCTTGGTTTAAATGGGATACTTTTCATTGCTTACAGGACAAACACGGCATTATCTATTTATGAACCTGATTCAAAGGAGCTACTCTTAATTAAGGTGGTTTTTGTGCATCCGTGTGTATAAAAAGAAATAAGAAATTTTAAAAATGACTCACAGCGATAATACAGTTGAACTATGTCTGAGTTTTTAGTCGACCAGCCGGTAATGTTGTTCATTCCAGTGCATTTATAAACCCCTGCTTGTTTTTCTTGGATATCAGGATTACGGAGAAGGGAAGTTAAGGTATCCTCTCCAACCAGCTGCTCTGAGATGTAAAAACCTTCAGATCCGTTGATGATTTGTTTTTTATCTGGATTGTACCAGACTACACGAGGACGAGGCCATCCCTTGAAGGTACACTTCAGTTCCATTTCTCTCGTGTCAGGATAGTAGGCAAGGGGAGAACTTGTCCTATATATTCTCTGAACTGGAACTGAGAAGGAATTCTTCGTCTTAATTTCAATGCTCGTAAGTCATGCACCCAGTCATTTAAACTAGGAAGCTTAATTAAGTCACCAGCTTGAAAGCCTAAGCTCCTTTGGCCACTGCGCACATTTCACCTTTGATCAGGATTCATGTAATTTGCTGGTTTTTTTTTTCCTTGTTTTTGTAATATATTTGTAACTTTTATAGCAACCTCTGGAATTAGTACAAAAAAGTATCAAAATCTGTGATGTGAAGATCTTAACCACCACGACGACAACGTCAAAAAACAATTAGTTTTAACATGAAAACAACAGTTGCTGCAAGTGCATCAATAATATATACAATAATAATAATAATAATAATAATAATAAGCTTCTTAGTACATTTCTTTGACGTTCACTGCACGACTATGAAGTGAAACCTCCTAATGCGACGTTTTATAGAGAAAGTGAACATACGACGACGAATCTAAACCTGGATAAAGTCGTTAAGTCAACTCCAAGAGAAATCGCCTACATTTGACAAATTAAGCAGCTCCAAATAGACGCGATAACATTTGAAATGAGGCAAATTTAATTTTTTAGCGACATTTTCACTGCCGTCGTCGTCGTCGTTACTTAGCTCATGATTTTTAAGATACCTACAGTCAAACGGACAAACCATGTTTTACTCCACGCCTTGTTCATGTTGAATAGGCCCTTTGCAGTAAGTCATTTTTGTGACACAAACCTGCCATGCTGGAGAGCGACGCCCTGCGCACTGAGTCAAGCCAAACAGAAAGCTAACATCATTTAAAATGATTTCTTTGTTTGTTGTTTGTCATGTCCCTTTGCTTTTCTTGCCCTCCATCATGGCATGAGCAACTACAGTTTCGCGGTGAACCATGTTCAAGTGAGGTGATTCAGCTGGCTATAACTTAAACCGTTTTTACGATCAATTCAACCGTAAAAATTGCCTCAGCTGAGCTTGAATCTGCCTAAACCTGTTACTTGGCCCTCATGGGATTCGTCACGGCTTAAATCCATTTAAAAATAATACAATAAAACTAATTCACTATAATACAAAAGAACATACTTACTGGCATATTTTATTGAAAAACATTCACGTGACAGATTTTTATCCTTTGAATTGTTTTGATGTAAGAATAGACCGTTATTGGCACTGAGGTGTTTTTCAAGGTCCTTCCAGGTCATGTCTTGTACTTTTCCCCCATTCTTAATCGAACAGTTGAAAGTCACATTAGAGTCTTTCGGCGTTACTGTACGGGTTTTTATCTCCAAAGGAGGTTGACATTTCTGTGCACTTATTTCACAGTCTGGGTTCCCTGTGGGTGACACATCTACCGCGTAAAAAAAAAAAGAATAAAAAGGGAAATTCTTTATTTCATCAAACATTCGCAATTTCGCCCACCTACCCCTCCCCTAAGACGTCATTTTGCCCTAAGCGAGAAGTAAGTGTCAATGTTTGCTTAGGGGAGGGGTAGGTGGGCAGTTTCCCAGAAACCTAAATTGATCTTAACAATCAGTAACTAACACAAACCTCTTCATGAACTCTTGACAAACCTACTGTCCGAGTGGAAGTCACTATCCCAGCCAATGTATGTTTTTTGGCTGGTTGTTGTTCTTTGGTAAAGTAATGGGCTTTTTAAAAGATAGCTTTGCAACGGCTGATTTGACACTCAGTCTTATCAGCAAATGATCGGAATAATTAATCCTACTGATGGTTGAAAAAAAAGCCATGATTATTATATTTAAAGTTATTAGGAATGAATAATTAAATTCAAGTAGCTTTTACAATACTGTAATACTTTGTTATAGTAATGCACATAAAACTTATTGTTGTTGTTGATCGAAACTATTTTCGTCATGATCAGTAATAAACATTAATAAATTATTTGGTTTCCTTAATTTCCGAGGCAATTTTAGTCGAGGCAAGAAGAATTCACGAGACAACAAGGAATTAGCTTCTGGATTGAAAACAAAATTATTTCCGCGTATGAACGCTCCACGGAAAAATGGTGAACCATCGCAGTTCTTTGATCGCCTATAATGTACATGTAGCCGAATTTTCGAAACGTTCCTCAAAAAGGCCCAGAATATCCCCAGCGGTGAGAATTTTCATAGGAAACTTGCCGTCTTGGTTGGTCTCATCGTCAAGCTCAGACCCTGAGCTACCTATATATTACTGATCACCGTGTCCCTATAATATACAGCTATTTCGAGAAAGGTTGTCAGAAAAAAATGCGCACGCGAAATTCCCGAAAGGTAATGTGGGACATGATCAATACACTGTTCCTGACACTGTAGCTGTCGAACCTACTTTTGCTGCTTTACTTTAAAACTCGCAAACATACTTCAATGGCCTCTCGTGCCATTCTTTCAAATTTCTTTGAAGAACAGCGAACTCAAAACTACCCACAATACCTTTCGGGATTGGCGCGTGCACTTTTCCGACAACCTTTCTCGAAAAAGCTGTATATACTTTGTATATACGTTTTGATGCAGATTAGGTTAGTTTAATTCTTAAACACACGACCCCGCAAGCTTTTATAGCTTTAAGAATTATCGTTTTTAATTAAAGATTATGTAAATATGTATGTAACAGGTGTTGGAAACGTAGCGAAAAAATAAGAGAAGAGGCGAGGTGAATATTCAGAGTGAGGATTGGGATTTAGTGTACCAAACTCTCTCGGCCAACCGCTCCAGCACGATTTTCGATATGTCTGAGAGCGACTTGTTCCAGCTCTGTCCAGTTGCCATTTATACTATGCCAGATACTCCATTTTTATACCTATCTGGTATAGTGACGACAGAACCTTGCCCTTTTTCCTAATTTCTATATGTTTGCTTTGCTCGAAATCGCGCGCATTTACAAGGCCCTAAAGCGTTTTGCTGACTTGCAAGGACCCGTCTGTTATAACGATGCCCAAAATAAAGAGATGAATCTCATAGTTTATTAGATATAATCCGTGTAAAGTTTGCTTATCATTTTCGCATAAATTATGACCTAAATTTGGAAAAACGCTGAATTTCTCGAAGTGGGTCTTTGTGATTTTGTTGAAACTCTGTTCAGCGCAAGGCACTAATGCGCACTATGTGTAGCCGAGAGATTTTCACGAAAAAATGCCGGCAACAGCAGATTTTCGACTCAGACCTCAAAGGGGCGTGACATTATAACCACGTGACATTTACTCCGATCGCCAAAAATTTTATGTTATATTGTAGATTGATCTATATGTTATCCATTCTATGTGTTAGACTTACGATAAAAGTAAAGGTGGGGATACCAGAGAGCTTCAAAGTAGGATGGTATCCCCCCCAAAAAAACTGGGTCGAGTCACCTTAAGTGTCGACGTAGTGGTTGGTTACAAGAACTTAAAAACAAATGAAACGGTTCAGCTGGTGACCCAAAAGAGTGATCCGCTTACAGGAACTGTTGCTTAAGAGAGCTTTACATTACAGAACTTTTAAAAGTCAGTTCAAACGGTGTTTCACTGAATGCTGCCAGTAATTAGAGGTGGTCGCTTATGAGAGTGTCGCAAGGAGAACTCCCGCTGTATTTTTAGGACGCTGAAGATGGGAAATAGCTAAATTATCGGAATAAATTAGCATACTTTTAATTATTAAAGTCATTTTTTCAAGCCACCTTGCAACAACGCCAGTGTCGGTGGCAAAGTTCCTGAACTATTTATTCCGAACCTGCCACTAAAAGCTTTCATACTCTCTTCGCTCTCTTTTTAAACAGTGTTTTTGAATTTTTGCGTTTCCTAAATGAAAACTAAAACTAAATTGTTTAGTTGCACAAATACTCTAAGTAAAACTGCTCTAAAATAGTACGTTTGGGAGGCCAGCACTCTTGCAGCCGCCATCAGTATTCCCACCAAAATCAGCACTCGCTTGCTCCCGACTTAAAGAGGGGTAATGTTGAATAAGGGACGATCCTCACTAGCAGGGGTGTAGCCAGGATTTTTTCGGAGGTACGCACAATTCTCCAAATGCCCTTATCCCACCCCCCGGCCCAATGTCCCAAAAGGTGAGATTATTGTAAGCCGAAGCGTTTTTACTGTATATGAAATGACGTAACTATGTAATTTGAAAAAATCTTCATCGTCTTTTTGGATTCATGGACTATGTGGACTAAAGCACTTCCATCGCTTTTCCTAACTTAAGGCCTAAAATATATCTTTGAATATAGGTCCCCCAGTGAATCACGCGTCTCTTTTCTGGAAGCGGACATTTGGGAGTAAAACTAAAAATTAAATAGTCCGTTGTTAAATGAATTGAGCCAAACTATGAACGTAAAATAATTATATTATACCTATCTTATCCTTTTGCTTTTGTTTCATTATTCGCCTTAGTATATTTTTTTTTCATGCTCGACTTTTTCTGGTACGCCCGTGCGTACAGGTAGCTACTCTCCTGACTAGTATTTTTTTTGACTTGCTTCAGTTGTAAACTGTTTTTCATGAAATTTCTGTTGTTTTGGTTACCAGCTTTAACGGTTCTGAAGCAATTAAACTGACACTAACGGCGTAAGGGCAATTCTCCGTTGAGGTCGTTACTGAGTTATTAGTTTCCATATTCTCAACAAAGTTTTATACTGGGACGCTCCGCTTCGAGGTCCAATCCATTAACCTTTTATTTCCCTGTTATCCACGTCAGTGAAGACATAATAAGTCGATCGGAAACAAGACCCGGCTTTTGCAACAAAAGGTACCCCTGTCGTATGCCTTCTACTGCATAACAAATGGTACCCCCTCCCCCCTTTTCACTTATCTAGCTTAGAACGCTGCACCCCTTTAAACTGCTATAAATGCGCTATCTTTAAAATGTTGTGAATATATCACAAAACCAGAAGGTTTTCAACTTTTTCAGAACCATAAAATGTAGCCTGCGTAGTAGGCTTCGAAAGGGTAGGGGATGGAGGGATGAAGGTAGGAAGGAAGGGGAAAAGGGAGGGAGATTGGGGTCCCCGTTTTCGCGCTCTTCTCATAAATTACAAATGTTTGACTAAAACAAATTCCCGCCATAACGAACTCTTGCTAATAAGGACAGTAACTCAAGCTCCCTACAGTGTCCGCTATAAAGAGAGTTGACTGTAGATTTGCAAGAAAGTAGCTTTTTTTCACTGCTCATAACCTCAAAATGGTAGCATTGCATAGCAGAACTTGGAGTTCTTTTTCTTTCAAAAATATTTTCCTTCCAGATCAGTCGATGAATGACTAGCCTTGTTCTCTTGATTCTTGGGGTAATATGGGAGCCCTTTTTCTTTTTCTTTTTCTTTTCTTTTCTTTTTTTTTTTTTTGAAAAAAAAGAGTGAAAATAATGTTTTGGGTTTACTTATACACAAAGCGTACAGAATATATCATTTTTACCGAATTACTTACAAAGATAACCTACCTTGGATCCAAAGATTCATCAAAGAACAAAGTAAAAGGAATTTAAGGAAACAAAGTTTGAGATCTTTTCGTACGTAGTCTCTCTCCATGTCTTTAGCCTGTTTTTCCATTTGCGTGCGAAGTGCTTTGGTGCCAGTAGAACTTCCTAAATATTTTAATTGACTGCCTTTCTTTATAATAGAGCCTCTGAGTAAACCTGTGATAAAGATTATTACCAGATTAATGATTAAAGCCATATATTTTTAGAAATTATTTGGAAAAGCTCATATTAATGTCTTGACTGTACATCTTTGTCTGGAGGGGAGTCTTGTTCCAAGTTATTTTTTTCAATTCAGGTGTAATATACGTGTATACACGTTGCATTGTTTTAGACCAAAACAACTTTGAATAGGGGGTGTGGAGGGGGCTTACTTTTTCTGTTTAGAGGAGATGGTAGTATAGAAAATAGATGGAACTCTCTCAGGGACTGGTCAAAAAGTATAGGGGAGGGGGAGGGGGGGTGGGCCGGAGCATTTGGAAATGTGGTTGATAAAAAAAACATGGCCCACCCCCTCCCTTCGGCAGAAAAATGACTGACCCACCCCTAAAGCAAGGTTGGAAGTTGCATGACCCACCCCTTAGTTAAAACATGGATGTTTGGTTTCCTCTTAATAATCCAATAAAACCTTGTTCTTTGTTTGACAAAATTTGTTGATACACTGCTACAACCAATATCAAAATCACAGAAATCATACCTTTCACTGAAAAGACAAACGTAAAAAAACCCGAACATCTCTTGTTTCGATGGACGTTAGGAGTCTTGACACAAACATACAGCAAAACGAGGGTATATTGAAATTGTCTGTCACAAAGCATATGAAAATTTCTACAAAGACAACCCATTCCTACACATTACTTGCCGGAAATGCTTAGATTAATCCTCAAAGAAAATTTCTTCCACTTCAATGGAAAGCACTACCTACAAAACCATGGAGCTGCAATGGGCACAACGACATCAGTTTTGATTCCTTTGCCAATATTTTCATGACATATATTGAAATAACATCTCTAAGTAAAACTGTCTTTAGAACAACAGTTTGGAAATGCTACACAGACGATACCTTTTCCCTATGGGACATGAGTAAACCTGACATCGAAGCCTTCATTGAACACTTATGACAGGCCTAGACCGGTTGAGGAATTTGGGTCCCCGCTGCTTAGGTAAAAATTTTTTACCTAAATCACAGTGGTAGCTGAAACAGGAACCACACTAAAAAGAAGACAAGCCTTACGAAGGTGTTATAAGCCGGATTAATCCTGACACGTTTTAGCGGCAAATTTCCTCATTAAGGTATACGAGTTTTCTTGAACGCCTGATATCTAATACAATAAAAAAATGGGACAGGGCTACTCTTTCTTTGCTGTTATATTTTTCCTGGCTAAAGGTTTCGTGCCGGCTTGGTTAAAAAATATACATCACCGGAATTTTCAGTTTTAAAACGCCTTAATCGTAGTTGCCATTGTATTGGTAAAGGATTACATAAATAAATTTGTTAGAGAGAAGTAAATACTTCAAACGTTTATTCGTTAGAAACCGGAAAATAAATGCGCCTGTGTTGTTGTTAGACACAGGCAAATTAATGCTCCAGTGTATTTGTTAGACACGGGCAAATTAATGCCCCAGTGTATTTGTTAAACACAGGCAAATTAATGCCCCGGTGTATTTTGTGAGACACAGGCGAATTAATGCCCCAGTGTGTTTTGTTAAACAAAGGCAAATTAATGCCCCAGTGTATTTATTAGACAGGCAAATTAATGCCTAGTGTGTATATTTGTTAAACATAAGCAAATTACGGTATTTGTTAGACACAGGCAAATTTAACACCCCAGCGTATTCGATGTATTTGATAAACACAGGTAAATCAATGCCCCAGTATTTGTTAGACCCAGGCAAATAAGGATCAGTTCTTCTCTTGAAATATCACTCAGCATGCCTATATATTTCATTCTCAAGTTTACAGATATTTTCTGAGGAAAGATCCAGATTTTTTGTAAGCCGGCTTATATTTACACGTGTCGGGTTTATAACACACAAAGCTTAACATTTCTTCGAGTAAAATGATTAATTGTCCTCTTCGAAGTCCCTCGGCTTTATTGATAGTAACGCCATAATGTTTAACAGTTTCATTAGCGACTGAGCTGGTCCTCATAACCACCTCTGAGCTTTAGCGAACATTAAGATCAAGGCGATTAGCATCTTTATAGCGCCACGTCTTCGACGTAACAGTCAGCTCGAATTTATAGCTAAAACGTTTTCTTTATGCCAAGATTTGTAATTACTCACCTTGCGGCCGTGATAATAATTATTTCCCTGTTTCAGTGAAGATCACAGGATAGCCAGCATGTGCACAAGCGAAACTTAAACGAGATAAAATTCCTCTCGTATGTACGAAAGCCGAGAAGGGCCTTCCGACTTCCGACTTCCGACTTCCGACTTCCGACTTCCGACTTCCGACTTCCGACTTCCGACTTCCAACTTCCAACTTCCAACTTCCGACTTCGGACTTCCCAATTGCGCGAGATTGCCGCTGCTTAAAACGGACTGAGTCGGATTGAAAAGCTTGCTAATATGGATGAGGAGCTGAGTTGAATTCTGTGTGTTAATAACCTTTTTGTATTTGGGGTCTTTTCGACATATTTACAGTTAAACATTCAGACTGTCGACTGGGTTTCAAAGTAACAGTTAGAAATAGCATGTTCTCATACACAGGACACAGGTTAATGCTTTCCCTGGCAAAAAAAAATATCTAATGTGAGATAATAAAGGCGGTGGTTTTGAAAGATAATACAACACCGACAGAAAACAAAACTGGATGGATTTAAGCTAAGATCCTGTAGGAAAGTCATTGACCTTGGCGTCAGCACGAGGGATTACGTGAACTAACTATTTCTACGTGTAAATGCTGGGACGTAACAATAAACTGACGTATACATCTTGATATAAAATAGAGACAAATTTATTTGTTGGGTCGGTTGTAGTTGTGGGATAAAAATGTCTCCGCACTTATGCTTGCGCCGAAAGTGTCAACAAGCATTTGAGTCTCCCTGCAGCTGTTTTATTTTGAACTCCGAAATAACATGCAAAGCTCTTCCACTAAATGGGGAGCTTTACGTGGATCAGCATCATACCGCTTGTGCCCGAGTGTTTGTTTCAAAATAAGGAGATTTTTTTGCAAAAGGTTATTCTAATTTGCACCTTTACTGTGGCCACTAGTTGTATTCATATAAGACACCCTGGTGAATAATAATATGCTCATTTGAATCATTCTTAACTGTGTTGTCACCGTGACATCATTGCATCAAAAAAGCTTGCTTGTTAAAAAGATTATGCTTCTCATTTCAGCTCAGAGTTTTCCTGGAAGAACACTGTGTTGAATTGAAAAGAGTTTTTGTGAAGCATAAGGTTGGTTTATAAGGTCCAGTTAATCTGTTACAAAACGTCGTGTTTCAGGCGTGGGATTCAAATTTGTCTCCTGCCTGAGTCACGCCAACTTCCCGCCTCTCCCCCGGGGAGGACGGTAAAAACACAGGTAGTACCTGAACAGATAGGCCCTTTGCAGCTAGCCATTCACGTGGTACAAAACCGCCGTGCTGGAGAGCAAAAGTCGCACTGGGACAAGACAAACAGAGAAAATTACCATTTACAATTATATATGCTCCTGTGTATGTCTTTTGTTTGTCTTGTCCCAGTTCGACTTTTGCTCTTCAGCGTGGCGGTTTTGTACCACATGAAGAGCTAGCTGCAAAGGGCCTATTCAAGGCACAGGATGCGCAAGATGCCGAGTAACTCATTTTTTGGCCTATTGGTAAATAATAAACAACGCAAAAGGCGGGATGGGCAATCAGTGAGTCTTACAGAAAATGTTTGCAGTGCATCAGTCAAATCCAACCGCGCCGTGCCCCCTCCCTCCCGGGCTAACTCCTGGGCATTAGCATCTCTTTTTTCCTTGGATGGGAAATTCCCGGTGGCTGGGACATTTGAGATGTCACATACCCCGCGGTGGGGACGAAAAAAGAGGGCAAATGCCGCGTCCTCAATCCACACTGTAGCAGTTTTCATTGATCGCGCGGTCGAATTATGGTGTATCAGTTAATGTCTGCCTTTGTAATAGCGCTATTCTTACTAAGCCGCGACAAACCATTTATTATTATCTTTCTTTTATGAAAGTTCGCGGTAAGAAAGTGCCATAAAATTGAAATCAATAATAATGCATGAAGCGATCTGTTCTGAATTGTTTTAATAATATGAAAGGAAGCTCTTCAATAATTGATCATACATGATCATAGGATTAAAATTATTACGCTTAAACTTTAGTCAAATCCTAGATCAAAAGAAATTGAATTCATCAAGGCAATAGCTCCCGATTTCGCAGTACAAGTTGTGTCTTGACATTTAGCAATGAAAAAATGCATGCACAAAATCGGGAACGCATGCCTCTAAAAACCTCTACACGTTTTTCGCGTCCTTGATAGAAGAGATAAAAAAAAGGCAATAAAGGATTTTTTTATGTAATAAAGAACAATAACTATCCAATGAATCACGTTCACAGAAAAATTGTGCCAGCTGACCATGTTTTCCCTTTACTTGTCGTTTATTACTCAGTTACTCAATATATTATATCTTTGCCACAAAAGTAATAAGTTGCTCCATGTCTCTTTCATCCTCATGATTTATTTCGCGAACAGTGTATATGCGGCCATTTCCGAATTTCAGAAGTTTACCGTTATCGTGACCCTAAATCTATATATGGTTTATTTACGACGAAAGGACATACGCCGTATCTTTTGTTTTTACACTTTATATTGTCAGGTGTACAGTTTGCCTGCTGTAAAAATGATCTCAGACGCACAATTTGAGACGATGAGGTTAGATAGATAGATAGATAGATAGATAGATAGATAGATAGATAGATAGATAGATAGATAGATAGATAGAAACTTTATTTATGTGTCAAGAAAGAAAAACTAGCCGAGGGGCAGGCCCTCTACTAATAGGGGACACCTACAGTCAAAATATAATCGATCAAGAGACTATAAAGGGGACAGAGAGGGCATCCCCCATATACACCCTATTCCATAGGTAATTCGTCTCGAGTTATTTTTAGAATCGGGATAAAGTTACCTCTCGCGAGGCGTGGATGTTTCGTGGAGGTTTCGCATGACCAAACGCCGTGCAAAACATGTCGGGCGAGAGGCAATGAAAGCGTAAAAAGATCGAGAGCATTCCTGAATATTGAAGCGAAATGAGTCGGCGCTCACCTGGGAAAA